>NC_057813.1:615194203-615199720 GCF_018294505.1 Triticum aestivum
GGGGGGTTTTGGGGGGTTAATTTAGGTGTTTCATATATTGTGCTATAGCTAGCTAATTAATAGAGAGAAGTGTCCTCTCTTTTGTCCGTGCTTGGTCGACGCTACGTACCATACATACATACATATAGAGAGGACTAGCTAGACACGCTAGCTAGCTAGTAAGCAAACAGAAGATCGTCATGAACATATATGCATACAGAGAGAAGTGATATCGACCACCTCTCCTTCTCCGAGAGATTGGTCGAACAAACAAGTTCTCGTATATCTATCCGACACTACCGGCTACATATATACAATAATTATCTTTTACAAATATATAATCTCCTAAAATACGGACGTGTGGTCCACATAGTATTCTCCGTTTTCAGCGATCACGTGGTCAAGAAAGAAGGAGGTCCTCTTGAATTGCTCGCATGCGATCTGGTGCTAGGAGTTCATCCCGCATCCGAAACATCTAATTTTAAGAAGGAGGTCAATACATATATATATATATATATATATATATATATATATATATATATATATATGAATGAATGAAACTCAACACAAATGATGGTAATAAAATAAAATTGTGAATATTGTTATTTACGCACTTCATATTGTTTGTCGGAGTAGCCCCGCTCACAGGTCGTGTGGCGGATGGACTCGCAAATGTAGTATCCACAGAAATCATTCCCTTGTTCCTGCCACAACCACTTTACAAGAAATAGAGGTCAATCAAACTGATAATTAGCAAGCATGCTAAAAGGTATTGATGAAACTAGCGCTTGAATCACTAGGAGATGCCTGGAATATGCTACTATATAGTAATTACTTTCGGGTGCCTAAATTGCAGCTTCTTCGGTAGTCCCGGAGCTTTTTTGGTGAATTTTCTCCAAGCCCTGCCATACAAAGAAAACAATTACTTGATTTCAGAAATGAACAAATTTGCTGATACGGTGGATAATGATCGATTTAACTTACTTCTCGAGCATTTCAATCATGTCCGCATACTCCTTGGGATCTTTTCGCTTGGAGTCTAAGACAGTTACTACTCCCTTCTCAAGCTTAATCTCTAGGAGAATATAGTGGTAGCTGCGCGCACATGCATAACTCATCAATATTACATTACTATAACCTGGACTAATAAGGAAACCGAATATGCCACAAGACAGTAACACTCACTTGAAGTTGTAAGGAAAGAGTATTATATCTTTGTGTTCATTTATTTCCAACGATCATAGCAAGTTGGCCTCGGTTTCTTGGGCACGATATTGAACCTCAGTTGCATCTATGAGATACGTGTTAATGAACCCAATATCTCCCACTTGTCTTTTCTTCAATTCGGCGATCTTCAATCTGCATAATATAGTGAGGATAATTATAAATACATGCGAATGAAAGGGCTGAGTTATATAGAGAGACTTAATGACGGAAGTAGTACTACTTACAGACAGTAGGAGGTGACCGTTGCTTTATCGATGGCCAATTGATTGAAAAACTGATAGAACTCCTCAAATGGAATAGGCAACAGTTCAATTCCAAGGAGGTCATGCTCCTTTTTAACTCTCACATACAAAGTACTCCTCCCCTCAGACTCTTTGCAGGTTTTCATGTACCAATCATGCAATCTTCGCATCATCGTTGATAGAGAACTTTCATCTTTGACGATAGGCTTCCCGTACTCGTATCTTTGTATCTGCACCTCCAAGATATCATAATGTACATCGTCGGGCAGGTAATCTGCAGGATTGCCATAACCGGGCACCATCCTCGGATCGACGATGTTGCTAGCAGGCACCTTGAGCGGGGGGCATGATTGCTTCGCTTGTTCTCCGAGCTGGGCAATTTGTTTCCCAGCTCGTCGTTCTTTCATCCCTTGATCACTTTTAGTACTTCCCGACCTCTCCGCTTCGGCAAATGCCTTTCCAATAATGCGCTCATAGTTGCCTTTCGGCGGAGACTTGGGTGGTTTTGTCAGGGCAGCCAGAGTGCGCTTCCCTTTCACCGGATCTACCTTCTCCTCCGGAGGTGGATGTCTCTTTGCTTTCAACCCTTGAAACCAGTCATCCACTTCGGTCTGCGCGATCTTCGCATTTTCCTCCTCGCTCCTCTCGTACGGTAACTTCTCTAGAGTCTTCAGAGAAGGACCGAATCTGTATCTCCTCCCACCTTTGGTTGTACTGCTAGACGCCGGCAGAGTAGACGGAGCGGATGTCTTCTTTCCTTGCTTACGAGGTGGAGGAGAAGGACTGCGACGCACCGTAGAAGCCGGAGCGGCGGCGGGTCTCTTCCGCCCTTGCTGACGAGGCGGAGAAGGAGGAGGCTGGCTGCTCGGGCGCGTCGGCGCAGGCGGAGAAGGAGGTGGAGTGCCGCCACGCGCCGGAGAAGGAGTGGGCCGAGTGCCCTGATCGTCACTCGCCGGAGGAGGAGGCGGAGTGCCCTGACTCGCCGGAGGAGGAGGAGGAGGCGGAGGCGTCCAGTTCGGAAGGTAGATGAGATCCTTCCGCCATAGGCATGGAGTCTTCAGAGCAGAACCCAGCCGATACTCCCCTTCACCGGTAGGGTGGTCAAGCTGGAGGTCCTAAAATCCCTCCGTTATTTCATCGACCATCACCTTAGCATATCCTTCTGGAATCGGCCGGCAGTGAAAAGTTGAGTCGAGTTTAGTAGGATAAACAGAGCCAACAGCCGCCTTGACCTTCAAATTGCTCCATTGCGCCATAAGGTGGGAATTTTCAGCATCCGTGATAGCATCCACGGGATAGCTGGCAGGAGCCATCAAGGCATGCTCTGGCTGAAGCAGCTCGGTGGAAGCCACGCTGCTTTTCCGCTGAGATGGCGGGGTAGCTTCGGGGGAAGCTTCGGCAGGTCGTTTGCTGCGATCTGCTTCTCGTTCCTCTAGCCCCATTACCCTTTCGTGCAGCGACTGCAGTTGGCTCTGCTCCAGTTTCTTCCTCCTCTCGTGGGTTTTGTAACCCCCTGCGTCCGGAAATCCAGCCTTCCACGAAACGGAGCCTGGCGTGCCTCGTGTCCGTCCAGGCTGCTCAGGATTGCCGAGGGCCATTGTGAGCTCGTCCTTCTCCCTGTCTGGAACGAACGTCCCTTGCTGCGCTGCTTCGACATATTGCTGAAGCTTCTTGACTGGTATGTCCAATTGTTCCTCCGTCCAAATGCACTTCCCTGTTATAGGGTCCAAGGATCCGCCGGCCCCAAAGAACCAAGTCCGGCAACGTTCTGGCCAGTTCATTGTCTCTGGTTCGATCCCTTTATCAAGCAGATCATTCTCAGCCTTGGCCCACTTAGGCTGGGCTACGAGGTAGCCACCTGACCCCGTGCGATGGTGAAGCTTCTTCTTCTCAGCATTTCTCTTGTTTGTCGCCGACATTTTTTTACTCTTTTCCGATGTCTTGTGGGCCACAAATGCGGGCCAGTCATCTCTGATCTTCTCATATTTGCCAATGAATTCTGGTGTCTCATTTTTTTCGACATACCTATTGAGGACTTTCTTCCAATTCCTGAATAGGTCTGCCATCTTCCTCAGAGCAAAAGACTTGATTAATGGCTCTATAACTGGCTTCTCCGGATCATCCTCCGGCGGTAGGGTGAAATTTGACTTCAGCTCAGTCCAAAGATTCTTTTTCTGCATCTCATTGACATAAGACACCTCAGGGTCTTCGTTCTTAGGCTTATACCATTGCTGGATGCTGATCGGGATCTTGTCCCTAACCAGAACCCCAAACTGAGCAACAAATGCCTTCTTTGTCTGGTAGGGTTCAATCGGTTGGCCGTCGCGCGCGATTTGTATGATCTCAAACTTTTCATCCGAGCTCAACTTTTTCTTCGGGCCTCGTCTCTTTACCGAAGTTGTTCTCGATCCGGAGGGCTAGAAAAAAGAACAAAGACGAGAGTTAATTAATATGTGTACATACTAAAACAATGAATGCATCAATTAGCTAGTCAGCACAGGCTTAACTAATATATATACCTGGCCGGACTCGGTTTGGTGATCACCGGAGCCGTCCTCACGGTCTATTTCTTCACCCTCTCCTTCTTGCACCGGCATTGGGTCATCGGAGCCATGTAAATCAATGAGGAGAGGGCCAGCTGCTTCTTCACCCTCTCCTTCCAGACCATCGTTGTTGTTGAGAAACATCGAGGAGGGGGCATCACTTCCTTCTGCGATTATGTCCCTCAACAACGCTTCTTGTGCTTCGTCTCGGGGGGTGTCCATAGTTTCTACAAATATTTACAACATGGCAATTATTATTCAAACATGACAGATATGGATATATATTAGTGGAAAACGTAGAACTAGCTAGCTAATCACAATAAGGAATCATATTAGTGGCCTCGACGCTGCTTCTCTAGGGTTTGGGGTGGCCTCGACAACGCTTCAAGGGTTAGGGGGTGGCCTCGAGAACGCTTCAAGCTAGGAGGGGGTAATATCGACCCCCCACGTGTTGAAGCTATCGGGAGGGGGTCGGCGTTGAACACTACATCTATGTCCCACAAGTGACGTGGGCATCGACGCCCGCGGTAGGGTAGAGGGTCGTGGATCGCCGAGCGGTCGAGAGTCAAGGGGTCGGGAGGATCGCCGAGGGGTCGAGAGCCTTCGACCCTTGACCCCTTAACGACCCTCGACCCTGAAACCTTCGACCCTTGACCCCTTAACGACCCTCGACCCTGAAACCTTCGACCCTTAACCCCTTAACGACCCTTGACCCTCTACCCTAGTTCCCGACCCTCGACCCCTCGGTGATCCTCGACACCCTCGTTATATCGACAACGAAGCAACATACATATACATGGGAAAATAATGTTATCGGGGATGGGGTATCGGTACCCCCCCCCCCTCGTGTCAAAGTTTCTTCTTTCTCCTCTATTCCTTTCTTTCTTCTTCTCCTCTCATGTTGAAGTTATCGGGAGGGGTATATCGACGATGACAGAGGAGAAGATCGAAGAAAAAAAAGAAGAAAAAAAAGAGGAGAAGAAGAAAGGAATAGAGGAGAAGAAGAAAAAATAGAATATTTTCTTCTCCTCTATTCCTTTCTTCTTCTCCTCTTCTTTTTCTTATTTTTTCCTCTTCTTATTTATTTCTCCTCTTCTTCCTCCCCTCTTCTTCTCCTTTCTTCCTCTTCTTTTTTCCTTTTTCCTCTCATTCTTTTTCTTCTTCTTCCTTCTTAAAAATACATGAAGTAGTATTGCTTGTTTTTTTTAAAATAATGTTCAAATAAAAAAATATGAACAGAAAACATATAAATACACAGAGAACATATATACATTTTTATAAAAATGCAAAAAACAAAAAAATCTAAAAAAAAGACATATAAACAGATATACACATATACATATATACTCATACATATACACACATAATCAGGAAAAAAACTATATTTGCAAAAAAAGGGGGAAGAGGGGGGCGGTGCCGGCCCTGACCAAAGCGGCGCAGGGCGAGGCAGAGGCGACGGCGAGGCAGAGGCGGGGCGGCGACGGCGTCGGGACGCCGCGGCCGGGGTGGCCCGCGGCGACGGCGTC
>NC_057813.1:615201167-615287609 GCF_018294505.1 Triticum aestivum
TTTTTTTGTTTTCTTTGTTGCTTTATTTATAAACCGGTGTGAGCGCCCTTCGGTTGGCGAGGTTTTAAAATTCATAGTTTTCAAATGAACTCTGAAAAAGTTGGCATAGCATGTGCATGTACAAAACGGACAATGGTATCATACTCGTCTGTTACAAAGTTGGCATGTTATCATCATAATAGTTGCGGGAGAAAGTCTTCACTTTTTCTTCGCTTGTGTCGTTTGCTTATTGCGCCGTAACCATGGATAATCTTCATCGTTTATCAGGATGCTTGGGTCAGCCTTGACTTTGAAGGGGGGAATTTCATGAAACTTTTCATACTCTTCAGACATGTCTGTCTTGCCCTCCACTCCCAGGATGTCCCTTTTTCCTGAAAGAACTATGTGGCGCTTTGGCTCATTGTATGATGTATTCGCTTCCTTATCTTTTCTTTTCCTCGGTCTGGTAGACATGTCCTTCAAATAGATAACCTGTGCCACATCATTGGCTAGGACGAATGGTTCGTCAGTGTACCCAAGATTTTTCAGATCCACTGTGGTCATTCCGTACTGTGGGTCTACCTGTACCCCGCCTCCTGACAGATTGACCCACTTGCACTTAAACAAAGGGACCTTAAAATCTACTTCGTAGTCAAGTTCCCATATGTCTGCTATGTAACCATAATATGTGTCATTTCCATTGTCGGTTGCTGCATCAAAGCGGACACCGCTGTTTTGGTTGGTGCTCTTTTCATCTTGGTCAATCGTGTAAAATGTATTCCCATTTATCTCGTATCCTTTCCAAATCATTACAGTCGAAGATGGTCCCCTGGACAACAAGTACAGCTCATCACAAACAGTGCTGTCACCTCTGAGACGTGTTTCCAACCAACTGCTGAAAGTCCTGATGTGTTCACATGTAATCCAGTCGTCGCACTGCTCCGGGTGTTTGGAGCGCAGACTGTTCTTGTGTTCATCGACATACGGGGTCACCAAGGTAGAGTTCTGTAGAACTGTGTAGTGTGCTTGAGACCAAGAATATCCGTCCCTACATATTATTGAGTCCCTTCCAAGCGTGCCTTTTCCAGTCAGTCTCCCCTCATACCGCGATTTAGGGAGACCTATCTTCTTAAGGCCAGGAATGAAGTCAACACAAAACCCGATGACATCCTCTGTTTGATGGCCCATGGAGATGCTTCCTTCTGGCCTAGCGCGGTTACGAACATATTTCTTTAGGACTCCCATGAACCTCTCAAAGGGGTACATATTATGTAGAAATACGGGCCCCAGAATGACAATCTCGTCGACTAGATGAACTAGGACGTGCATCATGATATTGAAGAAGGATGGTGGGAACACCAGCTCGAAACTGACAATACATTGCGCCACATCACTCCTTAGCGTTGGTACGATTTCTGGATCGATCACCTTCTGAGATATTGCATTGAGGAATGCACATAGCTTCACAATGGCTAGTCGGACGTTTTCCGGTAGAAGCCCCCTCAATGCAACCGGAAGCAGTTGCGTCATAATCACGTGGCAGTCATGAGACTTTAGGTTCTGGAACTTTTTCTCTGGCATATTTATTTTTCCCTTTATATTCGACGTGAAGCCAGTCGGGACCTTACTGAGCAGGCATTGAAAGAATATTTCTTTCTCTTCTTTCGTAAGAGCGTAGCTGGCAGGACCTTTATACTGCTTCGGAGGCATGCCCTCTTTTTCGTGCAAGCGTTGCAGGTCCTCTCGTGCCTCAGGTGTATCTTTTGTCTTCCCATACACGCCCAAGAAGCCTAGCAGGTTCACGCAAAGGTTCTTCGTCACGTGCATCACGTCGATCGAAGAGCTGACCTCTAGGTATTTCCAGTAGGGTAGGTCCCAAAATATAGATTTCTTCTTCCACATGGGTGCGTGATTATCAGCGTCATTCGGAACAGCTAGTCCGCCGGGACCCTTTCCAAAGATTACGTGTAAATCATTGACCATAGGAAGTACGTGATCACAGGTACGCATGGCGGGATTCTTCCGGTGATCTGCCTCGCCTTTGAAATGCTTGCCTTTCTTTCGACATTGATGGTTGGTCGGAAGAAATCGACGATGGCCCAGGTACACATTCTTCCTGCAGCTTGCCAGGTATATACTATCTATGTCAAGTAAACAGTGCGTGCATGCGTGGTATCCCTTGTTTGTCTGTCCTGAAAGGTTACTGAGAGCGGGCCAATCGTTGATGGTCACGAACAGCAACGCCTTTAGGTTAAATTCCTCCTGTTTGTGCTCATCCCACATACGTACACCGTTTCCATTCCACAGCTGTAAAAGTTCTTCAACTAATGGCCTTAGGTACACATCAATGTCGTTGCCGGGTTGCTTAGGGCCTTGGATGAGAACTGGCATCATAATGAACTTCCGCTTCATGCACATCCAAGGTGGAAGGTTATACATACATAGAGTCACGGGCCAGGTGCTGTGATTGCTGCTCTGCTCCCCGAAAGGATTAATGCCATCCGCGCTTAAAGCAAACCATACGTTCCTTGGGTCCTTTGCAAACTCATCCCAGTACTTTCTCTCAATTTTTCTCCACTGCGACCCGTCAGCGGGTGCTCTCAACTTCCCGTCTTTCTTACGGTCCTCACTGTGCCATCGCATCAACTTGGCATGCTCTCCGTTTCGGAACAGACGTTTCAACCGTGGTATTATAGGAGCATACCACATCACCTTCACAGGAACCCTCTTCCTGGGAGGCTCGCCGTCAACATCACCAGGGTCATCTCGTCTGATCTTATACCGCAATGCACCGCATACCGGGCATGCGTTCAAATCCTTGTAGGCACCGCGGTAGAGGATGCAGTCATTAGGGCATGCATGTATCTTCTCAACCTCCAATCCTAGAGGGCATACGACCTTCTTTGCTGCGTATGTACTGTTGGGCAATTCGTTATCCTTTGGAAGCTTCTTCTTCATTATTTTTAGTAGCTTCTCAAATCCTTTACCAGGCACAGCATTCTCTGCCTTCCACTGCAGCAATTCGAGTACGGTACCGAGCTTTGTGTTGCCATCTTCGCAATTGGGGTACAACCCCTTTTTGTGATCCTCTAACATGCGATCGAACTTCAGCTTCTCCTTTTGACTTTCGCATTGTGTCCTTGCATCGACAATGACCCAGCGGAGATCATCATCATCGGGCACATCGTCTGGTTCCTCTTGATCTTCAGCAGCTTCGCCCGTTGCAGCACCATCGTGCACATCGTCTGGTGCATCTTGATGTTCAGTAGCATCACCGTATTCAGGGGGCACATAGTTGTCATCGTACTCTTCTTCCTCGTCGTCTTCCATCATAACCCCTATTTCTCCATGCCTCGTCCAAACATTATAGTGTGGCATGAAACCCTTGTAAAGCAGGTGGGTGTGAAGGATTTTCCGGTCAGAGTAAGACTTCGTATTCCCACATATAGGGCATGGACAACACATAAAACCATTCTGCTTGTTTGCCTCAGCCACTTCGAGAAAATCATGCACGCCCTTAATGTACTCGGAGGTGTGTCTGTCACCGTACATCCATTGCCGGTTCATCTGCGTGCATTATATATAATTAAGTGTGTCAAAAATCAATACAGAACATCATGAATAGATAATTAAGTGACCAAATTAATAGAAGTTCATCATCACATAAAAACCAAAGTAGATACATAGTTCTCATCTAACAACATAGAGCTCTGCAGAGCATCTAAATTAATTAAACCATACATTGAAACTATGTAAAACATTTCAATGCGAAAACAAATGCGATCATAATCGCAACCAAGGTAACAACTGATCCAACGGCATAATGATACCAAGCCTCGGTATGAATGGCATATTTTCTAATCTTTCTCATCTTCAAGCGCATTGCATCCATCTTGATCTTGTGATCATCGACGACATCCGCAACATGCAACTCCAATATCATCTTCTCCTCCTTAAGTTTTTTTATTTTTTCCTTCAAGAAATTGTTTTGTTCTTCAACTAAATTTAACCTCTCGACAATAGGGTCGGTTGGAATTTCCGGTTCAACAACCTCCTAGATAAATAAAATCTATGTCACGTTGGTCGGCATAATTTTCATAAACAATAAATGAACCAATAGTTATGAAAAGATAATATATACCACATCCGAATCATAGACAGGACGAGGGCCGACGGGGGCGGATACCAAAACCATCGGCGCACTATATAAGATGCAATAATAAAAGTAAGAAAATAATACAAGTATCTATCTAAACAAACAAGTAATAATATTTTTCCTTTCAGAAAGAAGATAAGAACAAGAGGCTCACCACGGTGGTGCCGGCGATGAGATCGGCGCGGGTGATCGACGGCGGTGAAGACGGGGACGGGGCGTGACGGACCGCTAAACCTAGATAAATATTGAGGAAAATGGAGCTTGGCGGTCGAGCTTGGAGAGGAGAAACCTTAAGTAGTGTGGCTCGGGCAGAACACCTTGTGTGCATAGGAGGTGAGCTAGAGCACCACCAAGCCCTCTCCCCCTTGGCCAGAAAAAACAGAGCAGTGTGCTCTGCTCTTGCGCGAGGGGCTATATATAGGCAGAACCATTGGTCCCGGTTGGTGGCATGAACCGGGACTACAGGTAACCCTTTGGTCCCAGTTCATGCCACCAACCGGGACCAATAGTGGTGGGCCAGGAGCCAGGACCATTGGTCCCGGTTCGTCCCACCAACCGGGACCAAAAGGTCCGAACGAACCGGGACCAATGGCCCACGTGGCCCGGCCGTCCCCCTGGGCTCACGAACCAGGGCAAATAGCTCCATTGGTCCCGGTTCTGGATTGAACCGGGACTAATGGGCTAAACTGGCCTGGACGAAAGCCCTGTTTTCTACTAGTGCTCGGACTTGTGCCTTCGAAGTTGTTGATTTTTATGGCACCAGAACGATAGACTTCCTCGATAACGTAAGGACCTTCCCATTTATAGAGAAGTTTTCCTGCAAAAAATCTTAAATGAGAGTTGAATAATAACACATAATTACCTATGTTAAATTCTCGCTTTTGTATCCTTTTGTCATGCCATCATTTAACCTTTTCTTTAAATAGCTTGGCATTCTCATAGACTTGGGTTCTCCATTCATCAAGTGAGCTAATGTCAAACAACCTCTTCTCACCGGCAAGTTTGAAGTCATAGTTGAGCTCTTTAATAGCCCAATATGCTTTATGTTCAAGTTCAAGAGGTAAGTGACATGCTTTTCCATAAACCATCTTATACGGAGACATACCCAGGATTTTTATATGCAGTTCTATAGGCCCATAAAGCATCATCAAGTTTCTTGGACCAATTCTTTCTAGATCTATTCACAGTCTTTTGCAAAATTAATTTGAGCTCTCTATTGCTCAACTCTACTTGACCACTAGACCGCGGGTGATAACGAGATGCGATTCTATGATTAACATCATAGTTAGCAAGCATCTTACGGAAAGCACCATGAATAAAATGTGAACCACCATCAGTCATAAGATATCTAGGGACTCCAAACCTCGGAAAAATAACTTCTTTAAGCATTTTAATAGAAGTGTTATGATCAGCACTACTAGTTGGAATAGCTTCTACCCACTTAGTAACGTAATCAACAGCAACTAAAATATGTGTGTAACCATTAGAGTCAGGAACAGGTCCCATATAATCAAAGCCTCAAACATCAAATGGTTCAATAACAAGAGAATAATTCATAGGCATTTCTTGACGTCTACTAATATTACCAATTCTTTGACATTCATCACAAGACAAGACAAACTTACGAGCATCTTTGAAGAGAGTAGGCCAATAAAAACCGGATTGCAATACCTTATGTGTAGTTCTATCTCCAACGTGCTGTCCTCCATACGATTTAGAGTGACAATTGCGTAGAATCTGTTCCTGTTCATGCTCAGGTACACAACATCTAATAACACCATCTACTCCTTCTTTATAAAGGTGTGGGTCATCCCAGAAGTAATGTCTTAAATCATAAAAGAACTTTTTCTTTTGCTGGTATGTGAAACTAGGTGGTATAAATTTAGCAACAATGTAATTAGCATAATCAGCATACCAAGGAGCAGTACAAGAAGCATTAACGACCGCTAATTGTTCATTAGGAAAGCTATCATCAATAGGTAGTGGGTCATCAAGAACATTCTCTAACCTAGACAAGTTGTCTGCAATGGGGTTCTCAGCTCCCTTTCTATCAATAATATGCAAATCAAATTCTTGGAGCAAGAAAACCCATCTAATGAGTCTAGGCTTAGCATATTTCTTTTCCATAAGATATTTAATAGCAGCATGATCAGTGTGAATAGTAACTTTGGAATCAACAATATAAGGTCTAAACTTATCACATGCAAACACAACTACTAAGAACTCTTTTTTCAGTAGTAGCATAATTTCTCTGGGCAGTATCAAGAGTTTTACTAGCATACTGGATAACATTCAATTTCTTATCAACCTTTTCCCTAGAACATCACCTACAGCATAATCACTAGCATCACACATAATTTCAAAGGGTAAATTCCAATCAGGTGGCTGAACAATAGGTGCAGCGATCAAAGCGTTCTTAAGTATTTCAAATGCTTCTACACAATCATCACCAAAGACAAAAGGAATATCTTTTTGCAATAAATTAGTCAGAGGCCTAGATATTCTAGAAAAGTCCTTAATGAACCTCCTATAAAAACCGCATGGCCAAGAAAACTTTTATACCTTTTATGTCCTTAGGACATGGCATCTTTTCAATAGCATCAACTTTAGCTTTATCAACTTTAATACCTCTCTCGGAAATCTTATGCCCCAAGATAATGCCTTCATTAACCATAAAGTGGCACTTTTCCCAATTCAGTACGAGACTAGTGTCTTCACATCTCTGCAAAACTCGATCAAGGTTGCTCAAGCAATCATCAAAAGAGGATCCATAAACGGAGAAATCATCCATGAATACCTCACAAATGTTTTCACAAAAGTCAGAGAATATAGCCATCATACACCTTTGAAAGGTAGCAGGTGCATTACATAAACCAAAAGGCATACGTCTATAAGCAAAAGTACCAAAAGGGCAAGTAAAAGTAGTTTTTGATTGATCCCCTGCTGACATAGGTATTTGAGAGAAACCAGAATAACCATCTAGAAAGCAGAAATGCGTGTGTTTGGATAGTCTTTCTAGCATTTGATCAATAAAAGGTAAAGGGTAATGATCTTTCTTAGTAGCTTTATTTAATTTATGGAAATCAATTACCATCCTATAACCTGTAATAATTCTTTGCGGGATCAATTCATCTTTATCATTAGGAATGACAGTAATACCTCCCTTTTTAGGAACACAATGGACAGGGCTTACCCAATCACTATCAGCAATGGGATAAATTATACCTACCTCAAGGAGCTTTAGTATCTCCTTTCTTACCACTTCCTTCATCTTAGGATTCAATCGTCATTGAGGATCTCTAACTGGTTTGGCATCTTTCTCCAATTTAATTTTGTGTTGGCATAAAGTAGGACTAATGCCCTTAAGATCATCCAGAGTATATCCAATAGCACATGGTGCTTCTTCAGAGTTTTCAATAATCTTTCTTCTTCTTGCTCTAAAAGGTTAGCACTAATAATAACAGGATATATTTTCTTTTCATCAAGATAAGCATACTTATTATCAGGTAATGGTTTGAGCTCAAACACGGGATCACCCTTGGGTGGAGGGGGGTCCCCTAGGATTTCAACAGGTAAGTTGAGTTTCAGAATAGGACCCTGTTCAAGGAACAACTCATCTATTTCCCTTCTTTCATTCATAAACATATCATTTTCATGGTCTAGCAAATATTGTTCTAACAGATCAGTAGGAGGCACGGCAATAGAAGCAAGACCAATAATCTCATCCTTACTAGGTGATTCTTTATCACGGGGTTGTCTACGGAACTTAGCGAAATTAAACTCATGAGACATATCCCCTAAGCTAGTTGCAACAATATCCTTTTCACAATCAATCCTAGCATTAACAGTATTCAAGAAGGGTCTACGAAAAATAATGGGACAAAATTCATCTTATGGGGAACAAAGAACAAGAAAATCAGCAAGATATTTAACCTTCCCACACAAGACTTCGACATCTCTAACAATCCGAACTGGTTTAATGGTGTCCCTATTGGCAAGCTTAATGGTAACATCAATATCTTCTAATTCAACGGGTGCAATATCATGCATAATTTCTTTATATAAGTCATAGGGTATTGCACTAGCACTAGCACCCATATCAGATAAGCCATGATAACAATGATCTCCTATTTTAACAGAAATAACAGGCATGTCTACAACAGGTCTATGTATCTTAGCATCTGGTCTAGCAATATTAGTAGTCTCACCACAGAAATAAATAATATGCCCATCTAAATTATTATCCAAGAGATCTTTAACCATAGAAATACTAGGTTCAACCTTGATTTTCTCAAGAGGTGTATAAGTCCTAGTATTACTATCATGAACAAAAGTCAAAGTTTTAGCATGATCCTATATCCTAACAGGAAAAGGAGGTTTTTCAACATAAGTAGTAGGAACAATAGGATCATTATAAGTGACAGTCTTTTCTTCAACTATAATAGGTGCAACTATTTTTACTTCAATGGTGGGATTATATTTAAACCACTTCTCCTTAGGGAGATCAATGTGAGTAGAAAAAGATTCACAAAAGGCAACTGCTATCTCAGAGTCAAGTCCATATTTAGCGCTAAATCCATGAAAAACATCGGTATCCATAAAAGATTTAACACAATCAAACTTAGGTGTTATACCTGACTCCTTACCATCGTCGGAACCCCAATCTTCAGAGTTGCGTTTAATTCTTTCCAATAATTCCCACTTGAATTCAATAGTCTTCAGCATATAAGAACCAACACAGGAAGTATCGAGCATGTTGCGATCATTGGGAGGAAGCCGAGCATAAAATTTTTGAATAATCATTTCTCTAGAGAGCTCATGATTGGGGCATGAATATAACATTGACTTAAGCCTCCCCCAAGCTTGAGTGATGCTTTCTCCTTCGCGAGGCCACAAATTATATATGGAATTATGATCACGATGAACAAGATGCATAGGATAGAACTTCTGGTGAAATTCCACCTTCAATCGTTTATAATTCCAAGATCTCGTATCATCACATAGCCTATACCATGTCAATGCATCTCCCTTCAAAGATAAAGAGAAGACCTTCCTTTTGACAAGATCATCAGGAATACCTGCAAGCTTAAATAATCCACAAACCTCATCCACAAAGATAAGGTGTAAATCAGGATGCAATGTTCCATCTCCTGCAAAGGGATTAGCTAGCAGTTTATCTATCATACCTAAGGAATGTCAAAGTAAATATTTTCAGTAGGTTCAGTAGGTTGAGGAGCAACTCTTTGCTCTTCTGGCCGGGGTGAAGATACCCCAAACAAGCCCCTCAAAGGATTAGTTTCCATAGTAACAAGTGACAGAAAATTTCAGCACACTATATAAATGTTTCCTTACCAAGTTCCACTCACCAAAGGCACTTCACTCCCCGGCAACAGCGCCGGAAAAGAGTCTTGATAACCCACAAGTATAAGGGATCTACTGTAGTCCTTTTGATAAGTAAGAGTGCCGAACCCAAAGAGGAGCAGAACGAAATGACAAGCGGTTTTCAGTAAGGTTTTCTCTGCAAGCACTGAAATTGTAGGTAACCGATAGTTTTGTGATAAGATAAATTGTAACGGGTAACAAGCAATGAAAGTAAATAAAGTGCAGCAAGGTGGCCCAATCCTTTTTGTAGCAAAGGACAAGCCTGGACAATTTCTTATAATGAGAAAAGAGCTCCCGAGGACACATGGGAATTATCGTCAAGCTAGTTTTCATCACGCTCATATGATTCGTGTTCGGTACTTTGATAATTTGATATGTGGGTGGACCGGTGCTTGGGTACTACCCTTACTTGGACAAGCATCCCACTTATGATTAACCCCTATTGCAAGCATCGCAACTACAAAATAAGTATTAAGGTAAACCTAACCACAGTATTAGACATATGGATCCAAATCAGCCCCTTACGAAGCAACGCATAAACTAGGTTTAAGCTTCTGTCACTCTAGCAACCCATCATCTACTTATTAATTCCCAATTCCTTCCTCTAGGCCCAAATAATGGTGAAGTTTCATGTAGTCGACGTTCACATAACACCACTAGAGGAGAGATAACATACATCTCATCAAAATATCGAACGAATACCAAATTCACATGACTACTAATAGAAAGACTTCACCCATGTCCTCAAGAACAAACGTAACTACTCACAAAGCATATTCAATTATTCATGTTCATAATCAGAGGAGTATTAATATGCATTAAGGATCTGAACATATGATCTTCCACCAAGTAAACCAATTAGCATCAACTACAAGGAGTAATCAACACTACTAGCAACCCACAAGTGCCAATTTGTGGTTTTGATACAAGATTGGATACAAGAGATGAACTAGGGTTTTGAGAGGAGATGGTGCTGGTGAAGATGTTGATGGAGATTGACCCCCTCTCGATGAGAGGATCGTTGGTGATGACGATGGTGATGATTTCCCCCTCCCAGAGGGAAGTTTCCCTGGCAGAACAGCTCTGCCGGAGCCCTAGATTGGTTCCTCCAAGGTTCCACCTCGTGGCGGCGGAGTTTCGTCCCGTAAGCTTGCCTCTGATTTTTTTTCCAGGGTAAAAGCCTTCATAAAGCAGAAGATGGGCACCGGAGGGCCACCAGGGGGCCCAAGAGACAGGGGGCGTGCCCAGTAGGGGTGCGTGCGCCCCCCACCCTCCTGGCCTGGGTGTGGTCCCCCTCTGGTAGTTTTTTCGCTCAATAATTCTTATTAATTCCAAAAATAACTTTTGTGGAGTTTCAGGATTTTTGGAGCTGTGCAAAATAGGTTTCCAATGTTTGCTCCTTTTCCAGCCAGAATTCTAGCTGTCGGCATTCCCCCTCTTCATGGTAAACCTTGTAAAATAAGAGAGAATAGCCATAAGTATTGAGATATAATGTGTAATAACAGCCCATAATGCAATAAATATTGATATAAAAGCATGATGCAAAATGGACGTGTCAGTATACATGAGAGTCAGGTTTCGATCCTGTGGAACTGTGGGTTATGGGCCCACCATGTGTGTTAAATGTAGAGAGGGGGCCGATAGCAAGGCATGTCAGATGATAGACTGTCAGTTATGTTGCAAACAGCGTCAGTACCAAGGGTGAGGGACGAAGAGAATCATTTTCCTGCTCGTTGAAATGAGGCGGACCAATAGGCTATGTTCTCATCCATCGGTGGCTACCGGAATGTCATGAACAATAGTAACAGGGTCTTGCTGACAGAGTTGTACAACTAAGGTCTTACACAAGCAGGGAATATTACTGCTTATATCACATAAACCACAAGAAAGGTTAAACAAAACAATGGAAAAGAAAGTTGATCATTAGATTAATCAGAACATTGGAAAGGAAAATGTGTTTACACACAAGAATTGGGAGTATATCCTTCCCAAGGGGAAGCAGAGCAGGATATACATGATATGACAGCAAGTTCAAAAGCATTTAGATAAAGGGGCGAGGGAAGAATCATGATATTACCCATACAATGGTGTTTGGATAATAGATCAAGAAACATTTAGCATTATGCTTCCAATGTTCATGTTTTGTGTTGGAGGGAAGTCAAGAATGTTGTCAATGGTAACACAAATCATCGAGGGTAAGGATGTATTTCTAGCCATGAATTCAATTGACATTTCTAAAGAAGCCAAAGTGTTGATGGTGATCACGACAAATTTTGTCGAGAGACTCTATGTGGATGCCATCGAGCAGAAAAGGAAGGATGAAGTGAAAGGCTATGAGAACCATGGATTCGACACAAGCTCGAAGTCAAGCTTGTTGTTAGAGGTGAAATGATAAGATGAGGAAGATCGACGTAAGCTTAGCTCATCGTCGGAAGTTGCTCCGGGCATAAGGACCAGGTAGCACAGTTAAAAGTTGACACGATAAAAAAATATAGTCGATCAGGCTAGGAATGATGTGATGGGGTATAAAACTTCCCAATATCAAGTACTAGGGGTAATGCCAGAAGGTAAATCAGAGTAGAGGTTGGACGGGGCTAATGATTTGCAGAGGATAAGTATTTTAACTTATCCGATAAATGGAATCAAGGAGGAAATATGGTCGGAACCACGATTGCGAAGGATCAATTCATAGATACAAGATGAGCTTGTACCAAAGAAATAATTATTTTTACGAGCAACTTCCAAGATAAGTTCTACATTGGGTCCATGGGCATGAACACAAAGGCTCAAGGTCGACTCTCACTTCTTCAATGCATAACCTTTCATTCACTCCTCGTTTTCAAAGAATTTGTAGTGCAGAAGATTTATCTGGTGAAGTACCAGAAGAGTAAGCCTCGTGAGAACTCTCAGCTTCACACGGATTATGGAAGGCATAAGTTCAACCCATCGGGGCATTTTTATGATTCTATAGAATCATCAACCAAGCAAAAGATACGAGTTCAAAAGCAGAGTATCAAAGTCAAAGCAGATGATACAATTTACCGAAGGTATTATGTATCAGGGAAAAACTCACAAGATTTTGGATGTGAAGGACACTGTCGGATAACAACCCAGCAATGGATCTGGCGATTCATGACAGAGTTGATGTGAGTATCGATAATCAATCAGATGAAGGGGATGCGAAGGCATCGGCTTATAGAAACGTCTGAATGATTCGATGCTTGGGTACAAAGGAATTATGATTTCAAGACGAAGGATCAGAAGCAGAGGCTCTCATCAAAATATGAGTAGGTTGAATAGACTTAGAGTTGCACCCGATGGTGCACCCGATCAAATCTGGATTGGGCAAGAACCAGTTCGTATCTGGAAGGATGTCTGAGCCAGAAAGAAAATTTCCAAGGATTAACTGATGATTGCGAGTATTCGCACACACGTTGAATCCATAGGAACAGAATGACAATCACAAAGAATTTTAAAGAATATTGCTAGATATTTGGAATTAATCCTAATGCAAGCAGGCAAGGAGAATCATGAGCAATAGGCTGCAGAGGATTTTGAAAGATCAGATAGCATTTCAAGTATTTTGGAAAGCATATGAACAACTGGGGACGAACGAACCCCGATTATGTGAATTACCCGCAGTGCGAAAAGAAGCTGCAAAGCAGAAGGCACAAAGGATTCTCGGAACAACGAAGAGTACTAGGGGTAACTTCTAACAACAAGAGCAACTGGGGATGAAGGTACAAACGGCAACGATGTTATCCATGGGGACTTGTCGGTGGTCAGGAACTACGAAGCAGTGGGCACAGGGTCTCGGAAACATCGAGGAGTATCCTCAGAATCTTCTGGCGAAGCAAGCGATCATCGGTAATGTCGGGCTCTCCGGGAGGAAGTGGGTACGAGAACCTAATGTCAGAGTTAGTAAAATGTTTAACCCGAATGGAAGAGAGATTAAAGTCCCAGAGTATAGACAAGGAGTAAAAGATCCTAATACCACCCAATGGCGACGTGTGCCCGTAAGACACACAGCCATGTTAGTAAAAGTTTTTGTAGTGACTAGACTCGACTTCGGCCAAGGAGTTGGAAAGGAGGCTACCTACAGGCAGTCAGCTCTGATACCAACTTGTGACGCCCTCGATTCAATCATACACGCAAATTGTACGATCAAGATCAAGGACTCACGGGAAGATATCACAACACAACTCTAGACACAAATAAAATAATACAAGCTTTATATTACAAGCCATGGGCCTCGAGGGCTCGAATACTTAACCTCGAAAACACAAGATTCAGCGGAAGCAACAATATCTGAGTACAGACATTGGTTAGACAAGTCTGCCTTAAGAAGGCTAGCACAAAAGCAATATCGATCGAAAAGGCAAGGCCTCCTTCCTGGGAGCCTCCTATCTACTCCTGGTCATCGGCGGCCTCCACGTAGTAGTAGGCACCATCAGTATAGTAGTAGTCATCGTCGAAGGTGACGTCTGGATCCTGGGCTCCACCATCTGGTTGCGACATCCGAAAAGAATGGAAAAGAGGGAAAAGAGGAAGCAAAGCAACCGTGAGTACTCATCCAAAGTACTCAGCAAGCAAGGATCTACACTACATATGCAACATTATCAAAGGAAGGCTCTATATGTGGACTGGGCTGCGGAAATGCCAAAATAAGAGGGAGAGAAGCTAGTCCTATCGAAGACTAGCATCTTCTGGAAACCAACATCTTGCAGCAACAGGAGGGAGTAGAGTAGTATAACATAAGTCATATTTATGTTGTTGTATCAATGCTCCGGGATCCTTTCTCGACTCCCGAAGGAACATATCCACATCATGCCTCAGCATCCAATTCAAGTTGTATCGATCGGGATACAACTCCGAGTGTCCGTTACTGTAGGACAGGATATCGATAGATGTTTTCTTCCCTAGAGGGTGCACCAACTTACCCACCACGCTCGATTAACTCTGGCCGGACACACTTTCCTGGGTCATGCCCGGCCTCGGCCAAACAATACGCGCAACCCGACCTAGGCTTAATAGAGAGGTCAAGCACGCCAGACTAAGACTATGCCCCCAAGGGTCATGGGCCATCGCCCCAGGAACTCCTGCACGTTGCGAATGCGACCAGTGAGCAGACCTAGCTACCTCCTTAAACAAGGCAGGTGTTTACGCAGTCCAACCCGGTGCGCGCTGCTCAGCCATTGACATTTTTAAGCTTCGGCTGATGCATACGACGCAGAACACCCATACTATGCCCACTTGATGGTTAGTGCTATCAGGCCAGAGGCCCCTCGGATCAAATATCCAAATCGTAGTGGATTAGGAACGCGCGGTAACAAGCAGAGACTCACGAAAGATGTGACCCTATTGCCCCGTCTCAAGGACTTGCGGCAAGGGCTAAGAATGCCCGGCCACGCCTCGTAATTATCTCACGGGCACCCTCTAGGCCAACCGGACTCCGCATTACTCGCAAATATGCTCGCGCGGGTACCCCTCAGGGCCGACCCGTCTTTAGTAACAGGGTTCAGTGTAAAGTCATAGTAACCATAGTAACCGTGTGTCTAACACCAAGGGGAAAACCTGAGGAATCACCCTTGATGGGTTCCACTTGATGTAATCATCAAGGTGAACGTAAGAGGATCCACCCTCGAGGTTCACACTTGAGGGGTTGCACGACAGAGTCGTATCGGAAGTGGTTAAGGCGGAATCACCCTAAATGACCACGACCGAATAGCTACACTACAGGGTTAACATCAGAAGTGCTGATGAGGTCTCACCCTCGGCACTCGATAGTAACCCAGTAGTGTCGAGCAACTAAGGGGAACGTGATGTGTGGTGCCGGGGCCTGGTCTTCGATCCCGTTGATCGGGTCTTCGATGATGAAGCAGGGGTAACAAGGACAAGGTGGGGGTCACTAATGGATCACTACCCAACCTAGACTAAGCAGTTTAGGATAAGCAGGTTACAAAACAAGCTATGCATCAGAATAGGAGCAAATAATTACAGTAGAAAAATCTAATGCAAGCATGAGAGAAAGGAACGGGCGATATCAGGATGATCAAAGGGGGGGGCTTGCCTGGAAGCTCTGCTGAAAGGGAAGAAGGGTCATCGTTGACGTAGTCGATCACAGGGGCAGCATCAGTCTCGGGGCCTGCCGGAGAGAAGAGGGGGGAGAAACAGTAAATACAAAGCAAACAGATGCATCACTAAGCATAACATGGCAATATGTTGTGCAGGGTGTAACCTAACGTATGGCTACACGATATAGGTGAAGGGGGAATTCAACCGGGAAGGTATTCCCGGTTCTGGACCTGTGTCAGACAGATAACCAGAGGAGGAATGTTCCATGTTCAGCATGCTAGGGGCATGTGACAGATGAATGGACCACGTAAGATTCGTTCTTTTTTTCTGAGCAACTTTCATATATAAAACATTTTCATCCGACTTACGGTTCATTTTCTATTAATTTTCAAAGGTTAAGCATTTTTTTTAAATTATTCTATTTACTTACACTACTAGGGAAAAGCCTAGCAGCAGCGCGGGTTTTGGGTGTATCAGTAGCGTGGGTGCCCGCGCTACTGATACGGCGCCACAGCTAACTTGTAGCAGTAGCGCGTGTTGACACACGCTACTGCTATACATGGTTTAGCTGTAGCGTGTGTGGCAAACAACACTACTGCTAATTAGTTGTAGCGGGTCTTATACCCCGCGCTACTGCTATTACTTTCAAAAACAAAAAAAATCTCGATCTCGTGCGTGTTGTCAATGGCAGCAATGGTTCGATCTAGCGATGATTGGTGTCGCCGGAGGCATGAACGGGCAGCGGAAGACCAGATCCAGCAGTGGCTGTTGGAGAGGGCCCGTTTCTATGGCAGAGCCAGGCCGCGGCGTGGGGCTCCTCTTCCCGACCATGCCAGATAGCTCCGGGTCATCCACGGCGACGACCTGCAGGGGCATGGACATGGGAGGGTGAGTCAAACCAGAGGGAGAGAGAGAAAAGGAAAACCGAGGGAGAGAGGAAGGTGATGTAGGGAGCAGCGGAGCTAGTCACCGGTGGTGAGGTGCTCCGGTGTGGTGGCGCGGGGCGGTGGCCTCCTTCCACCGACGAGCTCCTAGACGCCGGTGGCGCGAGGCGGCGGCCTCTTTCGGCGCCATGGAGGAGGATGGGCGCATGGGCAAGAGGTCCATGTGAGAGCCTATGGAAAGTGAGAGGAGAGAGTGGTGGAAGAGAGGAGGGATTTGGGGGAGGAGATGGGGATTCGGCCGAGGATATGGCGACTTCACCTACCTCATACTTAGTAGTAGCAAGGGGTATAAAACCGCGCTACTACTATCAACTTAGTGGTAGCGCGGGTTTATACCCCTCCCTACTACTATGGCATGTGTCGGGGGGCACGGTAGAGACCGCTTAGTAGTAGCGAGGGTTAAAAACCCGCACTACTACTATCAAGTTAGTAGTAGCGAGGGTTAAAACCCCGCGCTACTGCTAATTAGCAGTAGCGCTTCTTTTTGTGCCGCGCTGCTGCTAAGATTCTGTGTATAAGGTTTTCCCTAGTAGTGTTAAAATGATAGAAAAGGGAAAAAGATGTCAGCATGGCGTCATCCATGCATCAGCAGTCAGTTGAGTAGTCTACGGGCCCGTGTGGGACCTACCGGCAGCGACTGGGCACTGCCCAGTCAGCCGTTGACTGGGTTAACAGGGCCCATGGGGCCCGATGGCAGCGACACAAGGAGGGCCACGTGGCGGACATGTCAGTAGGCGATGCCGGAGTCGCTCCGGCAACCCTCTCGAGGCGACTCCTCACCGGAGTCGGCCGGAAAATCGCTATGGTGGCCCGTTCTTCACGCGCGAGGCGGTGTTGGGAAGCTGGCGCCGTCGCGCATCCATTGTGGCGGTCGCAGGGGTCAGGGATGGCCAGCCGGGGTGCCGGCGACGAGGTCTTGCGGTGGCTGTGCGTCGGCTGCAACGCACGTACAGGCGTAGGTGGTGTGGGTGCTTGGCGAGGTCACGGCAAGGGCGCGCGGGCGGTAGCTGGTCACCACAGCGGTGACGGCTGGAGGCAAGCGCTGCAGCTGCTGTGGCTAGTGGCGGTAAGTAGCAGCAGGGGGTGGAGCAGCAAGCAGAGAGCAGTGCGTCTGTGGTGGAGCTCTATGTTGGGACGGCGAGGGCGTGGCCAGGAAGCTGCGAGTGCACGCGCGGAGCAGCAATAGCAGCAGTGCGCGGTAGCAGTAGCAGTACAAGGGTAGTGACGGCGGCTACGGGCGGCAACGCTCTCGGTCGATCTTCGAAAATGGTGAAATGGCGCGTGCGCGAGCGATCTAAGCGGCCTGGCCGCACCACATAAGTGCCCTGAGCACGGGTGGGCTCGTGTGACCACGACAGTTACCACAACGCTAGTGACTAGTTCAATAGCGGAGCAAAGCTCTGGCAATGGCACGACGGTGTCGAACGCAAGCTACGGCGAAAAGCAGGCGGACAGTGGGAGAGGAAGAGTGGGGAATGCTCACCGAGCGGCTAAGAAAAGCCCTCGACAGGTTAGGAGCAGCAAAGCGGAGCGGGTCGGCGGCGGTGGTGCGTCGGGATCTGAGGAGGAAGAAGGCGGCTTGCCGGTGATGCAGGGCTCCTCGTCCCTCGTACGTGGTCGAGGAAGAAGTGGTCGACGTCGGCGAGCCTAGAGGACGAGACGGAGAGACGAATGGGGCGCAGTGGTCGCGTGAACGACGGAGAACGACGGAGATGGCGCTCGGGCGTCGATGGGGAACGAGGGGGAGAGGAAGTGAGCACCTGATGGATCTGGGAGGAGGGCAGGCGAGTGGGGGAGTTGGAGTAGTGGTAGGTGAGGGGGGAGCTTGAGCCGTCTGGGGCGGCCTTATCCCCTCGACACCGGCGAGGTGGTGCAGCTGCGCGCGGTCAGCCGTGCACCGGGTCGGTGGAACAGGAGTGAGGGGAGAGCGACCGGGGAGGGGGCGTGGGCCGGCCTGCTAGGATGGGCCGAGGCCCATGGGAAGGCCAGGGCCTCTCCCACCCCATTGCTTTTCCTTTTCCCTTTTTTTTGTTTTTCTTTTCCAACAGCTTTTGTCTTTTCTTTTAGCCACAATTGACCTTGCAAAAACATGCCACTGACCAAAACAATTTCAATGAATTATTGGGCACTGCCACAAAAAGATTGTGAGGCTCTTGAAATAGTTTGCAATTTTTATAAATATAAAAGGCATTTAATTTAATTGCTTTAGCCACAGTTTTGACTAGTTTAGGGAACTTAGACATTTTGGGAAAATGTTTGTTCACCACCAATATTAACAAGTGATTAATTGCCACAAAATGAACATTTTAGTTTCATGTTTGAGCAATTTGAATTTTTCACTTTAGATTGGATTTGAATTTTAATTGAGATTTGGATCAAGTGAAGATTAGCAACAGTAACATGATGACATGGCACCATTAACAGGGAATTACTGTAGCATGACACCGGGGGTGTTACACCCTAGGGCCATCTTGTCGATGATCGATGAAATGAGGGTCAAGATACCCCTAGGGCCATTTTGTCGATGAATCGATGAAATGAGGGTCAAGGTACCCCTAGAGCCATTTTGTCGATGAATCGATGAAATGGTGGTCAAGGTAACCCTAGGGCCATTTTGTCCATGAATCGATGAAATGGTGGTCAAGATACCCCTAGGGCCATTTTGTCGATGAATGGATGAAATGGTGGTCAAGGTATCCCTAGGGCCATCTTGTCGATGAATCGATGAAATGAGGGTCAAGGTACTCCTAGGGGCATTTTGTCGATGAATTAATGCAATGAGGGTCAAGATACCCCTAGGTCCATTTTGTTGATGAATCGATGAAATGGTGGTCATGTTGGAAATATGCCCTAGACGCAATAAGAAAAGTATTATTATTATATTTCCTTGTTCATGATAATTGTCTTTTATTCATGCTATAACTGTATTATCCGGAAATCGTAATACACGTGTGAATACATAGACCACAATATGTCCCTAGTGAGCCTCTAGTTGACTAGCTCGTTGTGATCAACAGATAGTCATGGTTTCCTGGCTATGGACATTGGATGTCGTTGATAACGGGATCACATCATTCGGAGAATGATGTGATGGACAAGACCCAATCCTAAGACTAGCACAAAAGATCGTGTAGTTCATTTGCTAGAGCTTTGCCAATGTCAAGTATCTCTTCCTTCGACCATGAGAGCGTGTAACTCCTGGATACCGTAGGAGTGCTTTGGGTGTATCAAACGTCACAACGTAACTGGGTGACTATAAAGGTGCACTACATGTATCTCCGAAAGTATCTATTGTTTTATGCGGATCGAGACTGGGATTTGTCACTCCGTGTAAACGGAGAGGTATCTCTGGGCCCACTCGGTAGGACATCATCATATGCGCAATGTGACCAAGGAGTTGATCACGGGATGATGTGTTACGGAACGAGTAAAGTGACTTGCCGGTAACGAGATTGAACAAGGTATTGGATACCGATGATCGAATCTCGGGCAAGTAACATACCGATAGACAAAGGGAATTGAATACGGGATTGATTAAGTCCTTGACATCGTGGTTCATCCGATGAGATCATCGTGGAACATGTGGGAGCCATCATGGGTATCCAGATCCCGCTGTTGGTTATTGACCGGAGAACGTCTCGGTCATGTCTACATGTCTCCCGAACCCGTAGGGTCTACACACTTAAGGTTCGATGACGCTAGGGTTATAAAGGAAGTTTGTATGTGGTTACCGAATGTTGTTCGGAGTTCCGGATGAGATCCCGGACGTCACGAGGAGTTCCGGAATGGTCCGGAGGTAAAGATTTATATATGGGAAGTCCTATTTTGGCCACCGGAAAATGTTCGGGATTTTTCGGTATTGTACCGGGAAGGTTCTAGAAGGTTCCGGAGTGGGGCCCACCTGCATGGGGGGACCCACATGGACGTGGGTAGTGGGGGCAAGGCCCCACACCCCTGGTCAAGGCGCACCAAGATCCCCCCTTAGAAGGAATAAGATCATATCCCGAAGGGATAAGATCAAGATCCCTAAAAAGGGGGATAACAATCGGTGGGGAAGGAAATAATGAGATTTCTTTCCTCCCACCTTGGCCAACGACCCAATGGACTTGGAGGGCAAGAAACCATCCCCTCCACCCCTATATATAGTGGGGAGGCGCATGGGAGCTATACACGAAGTTCTGGCACAGCCCTACCTCTCTCCCTACTCCTCCTCTCCCATGGTGCTTGGCGAAGCCCTGCTGGATTGCCACGCTCCTCCACCACCACCACGCCGTTGTGCTGCTGTTGGATGGAGTCTTCCTCAACCTCTCCCTCTCTCCTTGCTGGATCAAGGCGTGGGAGACGTCACCGGGCTGTACGTGTGTTGAACGCGGAGGTGCCGTCCGTTCGGCACTAGGATCATCGGTGATTTGAATCACGACGAGTACGACTCCATCAACCCCGTTCACTTGAACGCTTCCGCTTAGCGATATACAAGGGTATGTAGATGCACTCTCTTTCTACTCGTTGCTGGTCTCTCCATAGATAGATCTTGGTGACACGTAGGAAAATTTTGAATTTCTGCTACGTTCCCCAACAGTGGCATCATGAGCTAGGTCTATTGCGTAGATTCTTTGCACGAGTAGAACACAAAGTAGTTGTGGGCGTTGATGTTGTTCAATATGCTTACCGTTACTAGTCCAATCTTGTTTCGACGGTATTGTGGGATGAAGCGGCCTGGACCGACCTTACACGTACTCTTACGTGAGACAGGTTCCACCGATTGACATGCACTTGGTGCATAAGGTGGCTAGCGGGTGCCAGTCTCTCCCACTTTAGTCGGAACGGATTCGATGAAAAGGGTCCTTATGAAGGGTAAATAGCAATTGGCATATCACGTTGTGGTTTTGCGTAGGTAAGAAACGTTCTTGCTAGAAACCCATAGCAGCCACATAAAACATGCAAACAACAATTAGAGGACGTCTAACTTGTTTTTGCAGGGTATGCTATGTGATGTGATATGGCCAAAAGGATGTGATGAATGATATATGTGATGTATGAGATTGATCATGTTCTTGTAATAGGATTCACGACTTGCATGTCGATGAGTATGACAACCGGCAGGAGCCATAGGAGTTGTCTTAATTTATTGTATGACCTGCGTGTCATTGAAGAACGCCATGTAACTTACTTTACTTTATTGCTAAACGCGTTAGCCATAGAAGTAGAAGTAGTCGTTGGCGTGACAACTTCATGAAGACACGATGATGGAGATCATGATGATGGAGATCATGGTGTCATGCCGGTGACGATGATGATCATGGAGCCCCGAAGATGAAGATCAAAAGGAGCAAAATGATATTGGCCATATCATGTCACTATTTGATTGCATGTGATGTTTATTATGATTATGCATCTTGTTTACTTAGGACGACGGTAGTAAATAAGATGATCCCTTACAAAATTTCAAGAAGTGTTTGTTGGAAATATGCCCTAGAGGCAATAATAAAAGTATTATTATTATATTTCCTTGTTCATGATAATTGTCTTTTATTCATGCTATAACTGTATTATCCGGAAATCGTAATACACGTGTGAATACATAGACCACAATATGTCCCTAGTGAGCCTCTAGTTGACTAGCTCATTGTGATCAACAGATAGTCATGGTTTCCTGGCTATGGACATTGGATGTCGTTGATAACGGGATCACATCATTAGGAGAATGATGTGATGGACAAGACCCAATCCTAAGACTAGCACAAAAGATCGTGTAGTTCATTTGCTAGAGCTTTGCCAATGTCAAGTATCTCTTCCTTCGACCATGAGAGCGTGTAACTCCTGGATACCGTAGGAGTGCTTTGGTTGTATCAAACGTCACAACGTAACTGGGTGACTATAAAGGTGCACTACAGGTATCTCCGAAAGTATCTATTGTTTTATGCGGATCGAGACTGGGATTTGTCACTCCGTGTAAACGGAGAGGTATCTCTGGGCCCACTCGGTAGGACATCATCATATGCGCAATGTGACCAAGGAGTTGATCATGGGATGATGTGTTACGGAACGAGTAAAGTGACTTGCCGGTAATGAGATTGAACAAGGTATTGGATACCGACGATCAAATCTCGGGCAAGTAACATACCGATAGACAAAGGGAATTGAATACGGGATTGATTAAGTCCTTGACATCGTGGTTCATCCGATGAGATCATCGTGGAACATGTGGGAGCCATCATGGGTATCCAGATCCCGCTGTTGGTTATTGACCGGAGAACGTCTCGGTCATGTCTACATGTCTCCCGAACCCGTAGGGTCTACACACTTAAGGTTCGATGACGCTAGGGTTATAAAGGAAGTTTGTATGTGGTTACCGAATGTTGTTCGGAGTCCCGGATGAGATCCCGGACGTCACGAGGAGTTCCGGAATGGTCCGGAGGTAAAGATTTATATATGGGAAGTCCTATTTTGGCCACCGGAAAATGTTCGGGATTTTTCGGTATTGTACCGGGAAGGTTCTAGAAGGTTCCGGAGTGAGGCCCACCTGCATGGGGGGACCCACATGGACGTGGGTAGTGGGGGCAAGGCCCCACACCCCTGGTCAAGGCGCACCAAGATCCCCCCTTAGAAGGAATAAGATCATATCCTGAAGGGATAAGGTCAAGATCCCTAAAAAGGGGGGATAACAATCGGTGGGGAAGGAAATAATGAGATTTCTTTCCTCCCACCTTGGCCAATGCCCCAATGGACTTGGAGGGCAAGAAACCAGCCCCTCCACCCCTATATATAGTGGGGAGGCGCATGGGAGCTATACACGAAGTTCTGGCACAGCCCTACCTCTCTTCCTACTCCTCCTCTCCCATGGTGCTTGGCGAAGCCCTGCTGGATTGCCACGCTCCTCCACCACCACCACGCCGTTGTGCTGCTGTTGGATGGAGTCTTCCTCAACCTCTCCCTCTCTCCTTGCTGGATCAAGGCGTGGGAGACGTCACCGGGCTGTACGTGTGTTGAACGCGGAGGTGCCGTCCGTTCGGCACTAGGATCATCGGTGATTTGAATCACGACGAGTACGACTCCATCAACCCCGTTCACTTGAATGCTTCCGCTTAGCGATCTACAAGGGTATGTAGATGCACTCTCTTTCTACTCGTTGCTGGTCTCTCCATAGATAGATCTTGGTGACACGTAGGAAAATTTTGAATTTCTGCTACGTTCCCCAACAGTGGTATCAGAGCTAGGTCTATTGCGTAGATTCTTTGCACGAGTAGAACACAAAGTAGTTGTGGGCGTTGATGTTGTTCAATATGCTTACCGTTACTAGTCCAATCTTGTTTCGACGGTATTGTGGGATGAAGCGGCCCGGACCGACCTTACACGTACTCTTACGTGAGACAGGTTCCACCGATTGACATGCACTTGGTGCATAAGGTGGCTAGCGGGTGCCAGTCTCTCCCACTTTAGTCGAGACGGATTCGATGAAAAGGGCCCTTATGAAGGGTAAATAGCAATTGGCATATCACGTTGTGGTCTTGCGTAGGTAAGAAACGTTCTTGCTAGAAACCCATAGCAGCCACGTAAAACATGCAACAACAATTAGAGGACGTCTAACTTGTTTTTGCAGGGTATGCTATGTGATGTGATATGCCAAGAAGAATGTGATGAATGATATGTGATGTATGAGATTGATCATGTTCTTGTAATAGGATTCACGACTTGCATGTCGATGAGTATGACAACCGGCAGGAGCCATAGGAGTTGTCTTTATTTATTGTATGACCTGTGTGTCATTGAAGAATGCCATGTAAACTACTTTACTTTATTGCTAAACGCGTTAGTCATAGAAGTAGAAGTAGTCGTTGGCGTGACAACTTCATGAAGACACGATGATGGAGATCATGATGATGGAGATCATGGTGTCGTGCCGGTGACGATGATGATCATGGAGCCCCGAAGATGAAGATCAAAAGGAGCAAAATGATATTGGCCATATCATGTCACTATTTGATTGCATGTGATGTTTATCATGTTTATGCATATTGTTTGCTTAGGACGACAGTAGTAAATAAGATGATCCCTTACAAAATTTCAAGAAGTGTTCTCCCCTAACTGTGCACCGTTGCTACAGTTCGTCGCTTCTAAGCACCACGTGATGATCGGGTGTGATGGATTCTTACGTTCACATACAACGGGTGTAAGACAGTTTTACACAGCGAAAACACTTAGGGTTAACTTGACGAGCCTAGCATGTGCAGACATGGCCTCGGAACACGGAGACCGAAAGGTCGAGCATGAGTCGTATGGTAGATACGATCAACATGAAGATGTTCACCGATGATGACTAGTCCGTCTCACGTGATGATCGGACACGGCCTAGTTGACTCGGATCATGTGATCACTTAGATGACCAGAGGGATGTCTATCTAAGTGGGAGTTCATAAGATGAACTTAATTATCCTGAACATAGTCAAAAGACCTTTTGCAAATTATGTCGTAAGCTCGCGCTTTAGTTCCACTGTTTAGATATGTTCCTAGAGAAAATATAGTTGAAAGTTGATAGTAGCGATTATGCGATCAGTAGAAAGCTTCTGTCCTTAATGCACCGCTCAGTGTGCTGAACCCCAACGTCGTTTGTCGATGTTGCGAACATCGGACATACACGTTTTGATAACTACGTGATAGTTCAATTAAATGGTTTAAGTAGAGGCACCAAAGACGTTTTCGAAACGTCGCGGAACATATGAGATGTTTCGAGGGCTGAAATTGGGATTTCAGGCTCGTGCCCATGTCAAGAGGTATAAGACCTCCGACGATTTTCTTAGCCTGCAAACTAAGGGAGAAAAGCTCAATCGTTGAGCTTGTGCTTAGATTGTCTGAGCACAACAATCACTTGAATCGAGTGGGAGTTGATCTTCCAGATGAGATAGTGATGTTTCTCCAAAGACATTGCCACCAAGCTACTAGAGCTTCGTGATGAACTATAACATATCAGGGATAGATATGATGATCCTTGAGGTATTCGCGATGTTTGACACCGCGAAAGTAGAAATCAAGAAGGAACATCAATTGTTGATGGTTGGTGAAACCACTAGTTTCAAGAAGGGCAAGGGCAAGAAGGGATACTTCATGAAACGGCAAATCAGCTGCTGCTCTAGTGAAGAAATCCAAGGTTGAACCCAAACCCGAGACTAAGTGCTTCTGTAATAAGGGGAATAACCACTGGAGCAGAATTACCCTAGATACTTGGTAGATGAGAAGGCTGGCAAGGTCGATAGAAGTATATTGGATATACATTGTGTTGATGTGTACTTTACTAGTACTCCTAGTAGCACCAGGGTATTAGATACCGGTTTGGTTGCTAAGTGTTAGTAACTCGAAATAAAAGCTACGGAATAAACGGAGACTAGCTAAAGGTGAGCTGACGATATGTGTTGGAAATGTTTCCAATGTTGATATGATCAAGCATCGCACGCTCCCTCTACCACCGAGATTGGTGTTTGCGTTGAGCATAGACATGATTGGATTATGTCTATCGCAATACGGTTATTCATTTAAGGAGAATAATGGTTACTCTATTTATTTGAATAATACCTTCGATGGTCTTGCACCTAAATAAATGGTTTATTGAATCTCGATCGTAGTGATACACATTTTCATGCCAAAAGATATAAGATAGTAATAATAGTACCACTTACTTGTGGCACTGCCATGTAAGTCATAATGGTATAAAACGCATGAAGAAGCTCCATGTTGATGGATCTTTGGACTCACTAGTTTTTGAAAAGTTTGAGACATGCGAACCATGTCTATTGGTGCATACGCATGAAGAAACTCCATGCAGATGGATCATTTGGACTCACTTGATTTTGAATCACTTGAGATATGCAAATCATACCACATGGGCAAGATGACTGAAAAGCCTCGTTTTCAGTAAAATGGAACAAGATAGCAACTTGTTGGAAGCAACACATTTTGATGTGTGCAGTCCAATGAGTGCTGAGGCATGCAGTGAATATCGTTATGTTCTTACTTCACAGATGATTCGAGTAAATGTTGAGTATATTTACTTGATGAAACACAAGTCTGAATTATTGAATGGTTCAAGTAATTTCAGAGTGAAGTTGAAGATCATTGTGACAGGAGGATAAAATGTCTATGATATGATCATAGAGATGAATATCTGAGTTACGAGTTTTGGCACACAATTAAGACATTGTGGAAATTGTTTCGCAATTAATACCGCCTGGAACACCATAGTGTGATGGTGTGTCCGAACATCATAGTTGCACCCTATTGGATATGGTGGGTACCATGATGTCTCTTATCGAATTACAACTGTCATTCATGGGTTAGGAATTAGAGACAACCACATTCACTTTAAATAGGGCACCACGTAATTCCGTTGAGATGACACCGTATGAACTATGGTTTAGAGAAACCTAAGTTGTCGTTTCTTAAAGGTTTGGGGCTGCAATGCTTATGTGAAAAAGTTTCAGGATTGATAAGCTCGAACCCAAAGCGGATAAAATGCATCTTCATAGGACACCCAAAACAGTTGGGTATACCTCCTAATTCAGATCCGAAAGCAATATTGATTGTTTCTTGAATCGAGTCCTTTCTCGAGGAAATATTTCTCTCGAAAGAGTTGAGTGGGAGGATGGTGGAGACTTGATGAGGTTATTGAACCATCACTTCAACAAGTGTGTAGCAGGGCACAGGAAGTTGTTCCTGTGGCACCTACACCAATTGAAGTAGAAGCTTATGATAGTGATCATGAAGTTTCGGATCAAGTCACAACCGTACCTTGTAGGGTGACATGGATACGTACTACTTCAGAGTGGTACAGTAATCATGTCTTGAAGGTCATGTTGCTAGACAACAATGAACCTACGAGCTATGGAGAAGCGATGGTGGGCCCAAATTTCGACAAATGGTTAGAAGCCATAAAGTCCGAGATAGGATCCATGTATCAGAACAAAGCATGGACTTTGGTGGACTTGCCCGATGATCGGCAAGCCATTGAGATAAATGGATCTTTAAGAAGAAGACGGACGTGGACGGTAATGTCACCGTCCATGAAGCTCGACTTGTGGCGAAGAATTTTTCACAAGTTCAAGGAGTTGACTACGATGAGATTTTCTCATCCGTAGCGATGCTTAAAGTCCGTCGGAATCATGTTAGCATTGGCTGCATTTATGAAATCTGGCAGATGGATGTCAAGACAAGTTTCCTTACCAGTTTTTGTAAGGAAAGGTTGTATGTGATACAATCATAAAAGTTTTGTCAATCCTAAGGATGCTAAAAGGTATGCTAGCTCCAGCGATCCTTCTAAGGACTGCAGTAAGCATCTCGGAGTTGGAATGTACACTTTGATGAGATGATCAAAGATTTTGGGTTTGTACAAAGTTTATGAGAAACTTGTATTTCCAAAGAAGTGAGTGGGAGCACTATAGAATTTCTGATGAGTATATGTTCTTGACATATTGTTGATCAGAAATGATGTAGAATTTCTAGAAAGCATATAGGGTTATTTGAAAGGTGTTTTCAATAGAAAACCTGGATCAAGCTACTTGAACATTGAGCATCAAGATCTATAAGATAGATCAAAATGCTTAATAATACTTTTAAATGAGCACGTACCTTGACATAATCGTGAAGGTGTTCAAGATGGATCAGTCAAAGAAGGAGTTCTTGCCTGAGTTGTAAGGTATGAAGTTAAGACTTAAAGCTCGACCACGGCAGAAGAAAGAGGAAGGACGAAGGTCGTCCCCTATGCTTTTATCATAGGCTCTCTACAGTATGCTATGCTGTGTACCGCACCTGAAGTGTGCCTTGCCATGAGTCAGTCAAGGGGTACAAGAGTGATCCAAGAATGGCTCACAGGACAGCGGTCAAAGTTATCCTTAGTAACTAGTGGACTAAGGAATTTTCTCGATTATGGAGGTGGTAAAAGAGTTCGTCGTAAAGGTTACGACGATGCAAGCTTGACACCTATCCGGATAGCTCTGAGTAGAGAGACCGGATACATATAATGGAGCAATAATTTAGAATAGCTCCAAGTAGAACAGTTGTTTGTAATAGCTCCAAATAGAGCGTGGTGGCTGCATCTAGGAGATGACATAGAGATTTGTAAAGCACACACGGATCTGAAAGGTTCAGACCCGTTGACTAAAACCTCTCTCACAAGCAACATGATCAAACATAAAACTCATTGAGTGTTAATCACATAGTGATGTGAACTAGACTACTGACTCTAGTAAACTCTTGGGTATTAGTCACATGGCGATGTGACCAGTGAGTGTTAATCACATGGCGATGTGAACTAGATTATTGACTCTAGTGCAAGTGGGAGACTGTTGGAAATATGCCCTAGAGGCAATAATAAAAGTATTATTATTATATTTCCTTGTTCATGATAATTGTCTTTTATTCATGCTATAACTGTATTATCCGGAAATCATAATACACGTGTGAATACATAGACCACAATATGTCCCTAGTGAGCCTCTAGTTGACTAGCTCGTTGTGATCAACAGATAGTCATGGTTTCCTGGCTATGGACATTGGATGTCGTTGATAACGGGATCACATCATTAGGAGAATGATGTGATGGACAAGACCCAATCCTAAGACTAGCACAAAAGATCGTGTAGTTCATTTGCTAGAGCTTTGCCAATGTCAAGTATCTCTTCCTTCGACCATGAGAGCGTGTAACTCCTGGATACCGTAGGAGTGCTTTGGGTGTATCAAGCCTCACAACGTAACTGGGTGACTATAAAGGTGCACTACATGTATCTCCGAAAGTATCTATTGTTTAATGCGGATCGAGACTGGGATTTGTCACTCCGTGTAAACGGAGAGGTATCTTTGGGCCCACTCGGTAGGACATCATCATATGCGCAATGTGACCAAGGAGTTGATCACGGGATGATGTGTTACGGAACGAGTAAAGTGACTTGCCGGTAACGAGATTGAACAAGGTATTGGATACCGACGATCGAATCTCGGGCAAGTAACATACCGATAGACAAAGGGAATTGAATACGGGATTGATTAAGTCCTTGACATCGTGGTTCATCCGATGAGATCATCGTGGAACATGTGGGAGCCATCATGGGTATCCAGATCCCGCTGTTGGTTATTGACCGGAGAACGTCTCGGTCATGTCTACATGTCTCCCGAACCCGTAGGGTCTACACACTTAAGGTTCGATGACGCTAGGGTTATAAAGGAAGCTTGTATGTGGTTACCGAATGTTGTTCGGAGTCCCGGATGAGATCCCGGACGTCACGAGGAGTTCCGGAATGGTCCGGAGGTAAAGATTTATATATAGGAAGTCCTGTTTCGGCCATCGGGACAAGTTTCGGGGTCATCGGTATTGTACCGGGACCACCGGAAGGGTCCCGGGGGCCCACCGGGTGGGGCCGCCTGCCCCGGGGGGCCACATGGGCTGTGGGGGTGCGCCTTGGCCTACATGGGCCAAGGGCACCAGCCCCAAGAGGCCCATGCGCCTAGGGAACCCTAGAGGGAAGAGTCCTCGAGGGGGAAGGCACCTCCGAGGTGCCTTGGGGAGGATGGACTCCTCCCTCCCCTCTTGGCCGCCGCACCAGATGCCATCTGGAGGCTGGCCGCCGCCCCTTGGGGTGGGAAACCCTAAAGGGGGCGCAACCCTCCCCTTCCCCTATATATATGAGGCCTAGGGGCTGCCCATAACACGCGATTTGATCTCTCGTTGGTGCAGCCCTGCCCCTCTCCCTCCTCCTCTTCTCCCATGGTGCTTGGCGAAGCCCTGCGGGATTGCCACGCTCCTCCACCACCACCACGCCGTTATGCTGCTGTTGGATGGAGTCTTCCTCAACCTCTCCCTCTCTCCTTGCTGGATCAAGGCGTGGGAGACGTCACCGGGCTGTACGTGTGTTGAACGCGGAGGTGCCGTCCGTTCGGCACTTGATCATCGGTGATCTGAATCACGACGAGTACGACTCCATCAACCCCGTTCACTTGAACGCTTCCGCTTAGCGATCTACAAGGGTATGTAGATGCAAACTCTCCTCTCCTTTCTACTCGTTGCTGGTCTCTCCATAGATAGATCTTGGTGTTACGTAGGAAAATTTTTGAATTTCTGCTACGTTCCCCAACAGTGGCATCATGAGCTAGGTCTATTGCGTAGATTCTTTGCACGAGTAGAACACAAAGTAGTTGTGGGCGTTGATGTTGTTCAATATGCTTACCGTTACTAGTCCAATCTTGTTTCGACGGTATTGTGGGATGAAGCGGCCCGGACCGACCTTACACATACTCTTACGTGAGACAGGTTCCACCGATTGACATGCACTTGGTGCATAAGGTGGCTAGCGGGTGCCAGTCTCTCCCACTTTAGTCGGAACGGATTCGATGAAAAGGGTCCTTATGAAGGGTAAATAGCAATTGGCATATCACGTTGTGGTCTTGCGTAGGTAAGAAACGTTCTTGCTAGAAACCCATAGCAGCCACGTAAAACATGCAAACAACAATTAGAGGACGTCTAACTTGTTTTTGCAGGGTATGCTTTGTGATGTGATATGGCCAGAAGAATGTGATGAATGATATGTGATGTATGAGATTGATCATGTTCTTGTAATAGGATTCACGACTTGCATGTCGATGAGTATGACAACCGGCAGGAGCCATAGGAGTTGTCTTTATTTTTTGTATGACCTGCGTGTCATTGAAGAACGCCATGTAACTTACTTTACTTTATTGCTAAACGCGTTAGCCATAGAAGTAGAAGTAGTCGTTGGCGTGACAACTTCATGAAGACACGATGATGGAGATCATGATGATGGAGATCATGGTGTCGTGCCGGTGACGATGATGATCATGGAGCCCCGAAGATGAAGATCAAAAGGAGCAAAATGATATTGGCCATATCATGTCACTATTTGATTGCATGTGATGTTTATCATGTTTATGCATCTTGTTTGCTTAAGACGACGGTAGTAAATAAGATGATCCCTTACAAAATTTCAAGAAGTGTTCTCCCCTAACTGTGCACCGTTGCTACAGTTCGTCGCTTCTAAGCACCACGTGATGATCGGGTGTGATGGATTCTTACGTTCACATACAACGGGTGTAAGACAGTTTTACACAGCGAAAACACTTAGGGTTAACTTGACGAGCCTAGCATGTGCAGACATGGCCTCGGAAAACACGGAGACCGAAAGGTCGAGCATGAGTCGTATGGTAGATACGATCAACATGAAGATGTTCACCGATGATGACTAGTCCGTCTCACGTGATGATCGGACATGGCCTAGTTGACTCGGATCATGTGATCACTTAGATGACCAGAGGGATGTCTATCTAAGTGGGAGTTCATAAGATGAACTTAATTATCCTGAACATAGTCAAAAGACCTTTTGCAAATTATGTCGTAAGCTCGCGCTTTAGTTCCACTATTTAGATATGTTCCTAGAGAAAATATAGTTGAAAGTTGATAGTAGCGATTATGCGATCAGTAGAAAGCTTATGTCCTTAATGCACCGCTCAGTGTGCTGAACCCCAACGTCGTTTGTCGATGTTGCGAACATCGGACATACACGTTTTGATAACTACGTGATAGTTCAATTAAATGGTTTAAGTAGAGGCACCAAAGACGTTTTCGAAACGTCGCGGAACATATGAGATGTTTCGAGGGCTGAAATTGGGATTTCAGGCTCGTGCCCATGTCAAGAGGTATAAGACCTCCGACGATTTTCTTAGCCTGCAAACTAAGGGAGAAAAGCTCAATCGTTGAGCTTGTGCTCAGATTGTCTGAGCACAACAATCACTTGAATCGAGTGGGAGTTGATCTTCCAGATGAGATAGTGATGTTTCTCCAAAGACATTGCCACCAAGCTACTAGAGCTTCGTGATGAACTATAACATATCAGGGATAGATATGATGATCCTTGAGGTATTCGCGATGTTTGACACCGCGAAAGTAGAAATCAAGAAGGAACATCAATTGTTGATGGTTGGTGAAACCACTAGTTTCAAGAAGGGCAAGGGCAAGAAGGGATACTTCATGAAACGGCAAATCAGCTGCTGCTCTAGTGAAGAAATCCAAGGTTGAACCCAAACCCGAGACTAAGTGCTTCTGTAATAAGGGGAATAACCACTGGAGCAGAATTACCCTAGATACTTGGTAGATGAGAAGGCTGGCAAGGTCGATAGAAGTATATTGGATATACATTGTGTTGATGTGTACTTTACTAGTACTCCTAGTAGCACCAGGGTATTAGATACCGGTTTGGTTGCTAAGTGTTAGTAACTCGAAATAAAAGCTACGGAATAAACGGAGACTAGCTAAAGGTGAGCTGACGATATGTGTTGGAAATGTTTCCAATGTTGATATGATCAAGCATCGCACGCTCCCTCTACCACCGAGATTGGTGTTTGCGTTGAGCATAGACATGATTGGATTATGTCTATCGCAATACGGTTATTCATTTAAGGAGAATAATGGTTACTCTATTTATTTGAATAATACCTTCGATGGTCTTGCACCTAAATAAATGGTTTATTGAATCTCGATCGTAGTGATACACATTTTCATGCCAAAAGATATAAGATAGTAATAATAGTACCACTTACTTGTGGCACTGCCATGTAAGTCATAATGGTATAAAACGCATGAAGAAGCTCCATGTTGATGGATCTTTGGACTCACTCGTTTTTGAAAAGTTTGAGACATGCGAACCATGTCTATTGGTGTATACGCATGAAGAAACTCCATGCAGATGGATCGTTTGGACTCACTTGATTTTGAATCACTTGAGATATGCAAATCATACCACATGGGCAAGATGACTGAAAAGCCTCGTTTTCAGTAAAATGGAACAAGATAGCAACTTGTTGGAAGCAACACATTTTGATGTGTGCAGTCCAATGAGTGCTGAGGCATGCAGTGAATATAGTTATGTTCTTACTTCACAGATGATTCGAGTAAATGTTGAGTATATTTACTTGATGAAACACAAGTCTGAATTATTGAATGGTTCAAGTAATTTCAGAGTGAAGTTGAAGATCATTGTGACAGGAGGATAAAATGTCTATGATATGATCATAGAGATGAATATCTGAGTTACGAGTTTTGGCACACAATTAAGACATTGTGGAAATTGTTTCGCAATTAATACCGCCTGGAACACCATAGTGTGATGGTGTGTCCGAACATCATAGTTGCACCCTATTGGATATGGTGGGTACCATGATGTCTCTTATCGAATTACCACTGTCATTCATGGGTTAGGAATTAGAGACAACCACATTCACTTTAAATAGGGCACCACGTAATTCCGTTGAGATGACACCGTATGAACTATGGTTTAGAGAAACCTAAGTTGTCGTTTCTTAAAGGTTTGGGGCTGCGATGCTTATGTGAAAAAGTTTCAGGATTGATAAGCTCGAACCCAAAGCGGATAAAATGCATCTTCATAGGACACCCAAAACAGTTGGGTATACCTCCTAATTCAGATCCGAAAGCAATATGGATTGTTTCTTGAATCGGGTCCTTTCTCGAGGAAAGATTTCTCTCGAAAGAGTTGAGTGGGAGGATGGTGGAGACTTGATGAGGTTATTGAACCATCACTTCAACAAGTGTGTAGCAGGGCACAGGAAGTTGTTCCTGTGGCACCTACACCAATTGAAGTAGAAGCTTATGATAGTGATCATGAAGTTTCGGATCAAGTCACAACCGTACCTTGTAGGGTGACACGGATACGTACTACTTCAGAGTGGTACAGTAATCCTGTCTTGAAGGTCATGTTGCTAGACAACAATGAACCTACGAGCTATGGAGAAGCGATGGTGGGCCCAAATTCCGACAAATGGTTAGAAGCCATAAAGTCTGAGATAGGATCCATGTATTAGAACAAAGCATGGACTTTGGTGGACTTGCCCGATGATCGGCAAGCCATTGAGATAAATGGATCTTTAAGAAGAAGACGGACGTGGACGGTAATGTCACCGTCCATGAAGCTCGACTTGTGGCGAAGAATTTTTCACAAGTTCAAGGAGTTGACTACGATGAGATTTTCTCATCCGTAGCGATGCTTAAAGTCCGTCGGAATCATGTTAGCATTGGCTGCATTTATGAAATCTGGCAGATGGATGTCAAGACAAGTTTCCTTACCAGTTTTTGTAAGGAAAGGTTGTATGTGATACAATCAGAAAAGTTTTGTCAATCCTAAGGATGCTAAAAGGTATGCTAGCTCCAGCGATCCTTCTAAGGACTGCAGTAAGCATCTCGGAGTTGGAATGTACACTTTGATGAGATGATCAAAGATTTTGGGTTTGTACAAAGTTTATGAGAAACTTGTATTTCCAAAGAAGTGAGTGGGAGCACTATAGAATTTCTGATGAGTATATGTTCTTGACATATTGTTGATCAGAAATGATGTAGAATTTCTAGAAAGCATATAGGGTTATTTGAAAGGTGTTTTCAATAGAAAACTTGGATCAAGCTACTTGAACATTGAGCATCAAGATCTATAAGATAGATCAAAATGCTTAATAATACTTTTAAATGAGCACGTACCTTGACATAATCGTGAAGGTGTTCAAGATGGATCAGTCAAAGAAGGAGTTCTTGCCTGAGTTGTAAGGTATGAAGTTAAGACTTCAAGCTCGACCACGGCAGAAGAAAGAGGAAGGATGAAGGTCGTCCCCTATACTTTTATCATAGGCTCTCTACAGTATGCTATGCTGTGTACCGCACCTGAAGTGTGCCTTGCCATGAGTCAGTCAAGGGGTACAAGAGTGATCCAAGAATGGCTCACAGGACAGCGGTCAAAGTTATCCTTAGTAACTAGTGGACTAAGGAATTTTCTCGATTATGGAGGTGGTAAAAGAGTTCATCGTAAAGGTTACGACGATGCAAGCTTGACACCTATCCGGATAGCTCTGAGTAGAGAGACCGGATACATATAATGGAGCAATAATTTAGAATAGCTCCAAGTAGAACAGTTGTTTGGAATAGCTCCAAATAGAGCGTGGTAGCTGCATCTAGGAGATGACATAGAGATTTGTAAAGCACACACGGATCTGAAAGGTTCAGACCCGTTGACTAAAACCTCTCTCACAAGCAACATGATCAAACATAAAACTCATTGAGTGTTAATCACATAGTGATGTGAACTAGACTACTGACTCTAGTAAACTCTTGGGTATTAGTCACATGGCGATGTGACCTGTGAGTGTTAATCACATGGCGATGTGAACTAGATTATTGACTCTAGTGCAAGTGGGAGACTATTGGAAATATGCCCTAGAGGCAATAATAAAAGTATTATTATTATATTTCCTTGTTCATGATAATTGTCTTTTATTCATGCTATAACTGTATTATCCGGAAATCGTAATACACGTGTGAATAAATAGACCATAATATGTCCCTAGTGAGCCTCTAGTTGACTAGCTCGTTGTGATCAACAGATAGTCATGGTTTCCTGGCTATGGACATTGGATGTCGTTGATAACGGGATCACATCATTAGGAGAATGATGTGATGGAAAAGACCCAATCCTAAGACTAGCACAAAAGATCGTGTAGTTCATTTGCTAGAGCTTTGCCAATGTCAAGTATCTCTTCCTTCGACCATGAGAGCGTGTAACTCCTGGATACCGTAGGAGTGCTTTGGGTGTATCAAACGTCACAACGTAACTGGGTGACTATAAAGGTGCACTACAGGTATCTCCGAAAGTATCTATTGTTTTATGCGGATCGAGACTGGGATTTGTCACTCCGTGTAAACGGAGAGGTATCTCTGGGCCCACTCGGTAGGACATCATCATATGCGCAATGTGACCAAGGAGTTGATCACGGGATGATGTGTTACGAAACGAGTAAAGTGACTTGCCGGTAACGAGATTGAACAAGGTATTGGATACCGACGATCGAATCTCGGGCAAGTAACATACCGATAGACAAAGGGAATTGAATACGGGATTGATTAAGTCCTTGACATTGTGGTTCATCCGATGAGATCATCGTGGAACATGTGGGAGCCATCATGGGTATCCAGATCCCGCTGTTGGTTATTGACCGGAGAACGTCTCGGTCATGTCTACATGTCTCCCGAACCCGTAGGGTCTACACACTTAAGGTTCGATGACGCTAGGGTTATAAAGGAAGTTTGTATGTGGTTACCGAATGTTGTTCGGAGTCCCGGATGAGATCCCGGACGTCACGAGGAGTTCCGGAATGGTCCGGAGGTAAAGATTTATATATGGGAAGTCCTATTTTGGCCACCGGAAAATGTTCGGGATTTTTCGGTATTGTACCGGGAAGGTTCTAGAAGGTTCCGGAGTGGGGCCCACCTGCATGGGGGGACCCACATGGACGTGGGTAGTGGGGGCAAGGCCCCACACCCCTGGTCAAGGCGCACCAAGATCCCCCCTTAGAAGGAATAAGATCATATCCTGAAGGGATAAGGTCAAGATCCCTAAAAAGGGGGGATAACAATCGGTGGGGAAGGAAATAATGAGATTTCTTTCCTCCCACCTTGGCCAATGCCCCAATGGACTTGGAGGGCAAGAAACCAGCCCCTCCACCCCTATATATAGTGGGGAGGCGCATGGGAGCTATACACGAAGTTCTGGCACAGCCCTACCTCTCTTCCTACTCCTCCTCTCCCATGGTGCTTGGCGAAGCCCTGCTGGATTGCCACGCTCCTCCACCACCACCACGCCGTTGTGCTGCTGTTGGATGGAGTCTTCCTCAACCTCTCCCTCTCTCCTTGCTGGATCAAGGCGTGGGAGACGTCACCGGGCTGTACGTGTGTTGAACGCGGAGGTGCCGTCCGTTCGGCACTAGGATCATCGGTGATTTGAATCACGACGAGTACGACTCCATCAACCCCGTTCACTTGAACGCTTCCGCTTAGCGATCTACAAGGGTATGTAGATGCATTCTCTTTCTACTCGTTGCTGGTCTCTCCATAGATAGATCTTGGTGACACGTAGGAAAATTTTGAATTTCTGCTACGTTCCCCAACAGTGGCATCATGAGCTAGGTCTATTGCGTAGATTCTTTGCACGAGTAGAACACAAAGTAGTTGTGGGCGTTGATGTTGTTCAATATGCTTACCGTTACTAGTCCAATCTTGTTTCGACGGTATTGTGGGATGAAGCGGCCTGGACCGACCTTACACGTACTCTTACGTGAGACAGGTTCCACCGATTGACATGCACTTGGTGCATAAGGTGGCTAGCGGGTGCCAGTCTCTCCCACTTTAGTCGGAACGGATTCGATGAAAAGGGTCCTTATGAAGGGTAAATAGCAATTGGCATATCACGTTGTGGTTTTGCGTAGGTAAGAAACGTTCTTGCTAGAAACCCATAGCAGCCACATAAAACATGCAAACAACAATTAGAGGACGTCTAACTTGTTTTTGCAGGGTATGCTATGTGATGTGATATGGCCAAAAGGATGTGATGAATGATATATGTGATGTATGAGATTGATCATGTTCTTGTAATAGGATTCACGACTTGCATGTCGATGAGTATGACAACCGGCAGGAGCCATAGGAGTTGTCTTAATTTATTGTATGACCTGCGTGTCATTGAAGAACGCCATGTAACTTACTTTACTTTATTGCTAAACGCGTTAGCCATAGAAGTAGAAGTAGTCGTTGGCGTGACAACTTCATGAAGACACGATGATGGAGATCATGATGATGGAGATCATGGTGTCATGCCGGTGACGATGATGATCATGGAGCCCCGAAGATGAAGATCAAAAGGAGCAAAATGATATTGGCCATATCATGTCACTATTTGATTGCATGTGATGTTTATTATGATTATGCATCTTGTTTACTTAGGACGACGGTAGTAAATAAGATGATCCCTTACAAAATTTCAAGAAGTGTTTGTTGGAAATATGCCCTAGAGGCAATAATAAAAGTATTATTATTATATTTCCTTGTTCATGATAATTGTCTTTTATTCATGCTATAACTGTATTATCCGGAAATCGTAATACACGTGTGAATACATAGACCACAATATGTCCCTAGTGAGCCTCTAGTTGACTAGCTCATTGTGATCAACAGATAGTCATGGTTTCCTGGCTATGGACATTGGATGTCGTTGATAACGGGATCACATCATTAGGAGAATGATGTGATGGACAAGACCCAATCCTAAGACTAGCACAAAAGATCGTGTAGTTCATTTGCTAGAGCTTTGCCAATGTCAAGTATCTCTTCCTTCGACCATGAGAGCGTGTAACTCCTGGATACCGTAGGAGTGCTTTGGGTGTATCAAACGTCACAACGTAACTGGGTGACTATAAAGGTGCACTACAGGTATCTCCGAAAGTATCTATTGTTTTATGCGGATCGAGACCGGGATTTGTCACTCCGTGTAAACGGAGAGGTATCTCTGGGCCCACTCGGTAGGACATCATCATATGCGCAATGTGACCAAGGAGTTGATCACGGGATGATGTGTTACGGAACGAGTAAAGTGACTTGCCGGTAACGAGATTGAACAAGGTATTGGATACCGACGATCGAATCTCGGGCAAGTAACATACCGATAGACAAAGGGAATTGAATACGGGATTGATTAAGTCCTTGACATCGTGGTTCATCCGATGAGATCATCGTGGAACATGTGGGAGCCATCATGGGTATCCAGATCCCGCTGTTGGTTATTGACCGGAGAACGTCTCGGTCATGTCTACATGTCTCCCGAACCCGTAGGGTCTACACACTTAAGGTTCGATGACGCTAGGGTTATAAAGGAAGTTTGTATGTGGTTACCGAATGTTGTTCGGAGTCCCGGATGAGATCCCGGACGTCACAGGAGTTCCGGAATGGTCCGGAGGTAAAGATTTATATATGGGAAGTCCTATTTTGGCCACCGGAAAATGTTCGGGATTTTTCGGTATTGTACCGGGAAGGTTCTAGAAGGTTCCGGAGTGGGGCCCACCTGCATGGGGGGACCCACATGGACGTGGGTAGTGGGGGCAAGGCCCCACACCCCTGGTCAAGGCGCACCAAGATCCCCCCTTAGAAGGAATAAGATCATATCCCGAAGGGATAAGATCAAGATCCCTAAAAAGGGGGGATAACAATCGGTGGGGAAGGAAATAATGAGATTTCTTTCCTCCCACCTTGGCCAATGCCCCAATGGACTTGGAGGGCAAGAAACCAGCCCCTCCACCCCTATATATAGTGGGGAGGCGCATGGGAGCTATACACGAAGTTCTGGCACAGCCCTACCTCTCTTCCTACTCCTCCTCTCCCATGGTGCTTGGCGAAGCCCTGCTGGATTGCCACGCTCCTCCACCACCACCACGCCATTGTGCTGCTGTTGGATGGAGTCTTCCTCAACCTCTCCCTCTCTCCTTGCTGGATCAAGGCGTGGGAGACGTCACCGGGTTGTACGTGTGTTGAACGCGGAGGTGCCGTCCGTTCGGCACTAGGATCATCGGTGATTTGAATCACGACGAGTACGACTCCATCAACCCCGTTCACTTGAACGCTTCCGCTTAGCGATCTACAAGGGTATGTAGATGCACTCTCTTTCTACTCGTTGCTGGTCTCTCCATAGATAGATCTTGGTGACACGTAGGAAAATTTTGAATTTCAGCTACGTTACCCAACAGGTCAAGGTAACCCTAGGGCCATTTTGTCGATGAATCGATGAAATGAGGGTGAAGGTACCCCTATGCCCATTTTGTTGATGAATCGATGAAATGGTGGTCAAGGTACCCCTAGGGCCATCTTGTCGACGAATCGATGAAATTAGGGTCAAGATACCCCTAGGTCTATCTTGTCGATGAATCAGTGAAATGAGGGTCAAGGTACCCATTGGGCCATTTTGTCGATGAATCAATGAAATGAGGGTCAAGATACCCCTAGGGCCATTTTGTCGATGAATCGATGAAATGAGGGTCAAGATACCCCTAGGTCCATTTTGTCGATGAATCGATGAAATGGTGGTCAAGGTAACCCTAGGGCCATTTTGTCGATGAATCGATGCCCCTAGGTCCATTTTGTCAATGAATCAATGAAATTAGTGTCAAATTGGATCCAACACCATTGATAACAAAATAGTAAGTTAAATTATATGGTTCACAGATTCATACTCAAATACTGAATAGATGATAATCATCTACACCATATAAAACCAAATTGTACTCAGCACATAAACCATATAACATCAAATTTGACTCACATTCATAAAGGTTCATCAAGGTTGGATCCAACACATTGGATCACAACATACATACTTAAATTACTGGGTTCACAAATTCAAACTAAAGTACTAAATAGATGATTATCATCTACATTACAACACTGCTGGATCCAATACCATGGATCACAAAATACATAGTTAAAGTAGTTGAGGACCAAGTTCATACTATAGTTTTGCATAGAAGACTATCATCTACATACAGATAGATGATTATCATACTAGAAGACACCCCTACTCATCTAAGATGGCCTTCACCCCCTGAAGCTTCTGCTTTATCTTCTCCTCAGACTTTTGAAGCTCAGAAATGTGATGCTGCAATTTAAGCCTCTCTTGTGTCAGCCTTTCCTTCTCCTTCAAATGATTGAACTTCAAGTTCCTAATCACATTGGCTTGAGCACCTGTCAGGTTCACTAGAGTATCATACTTTTGCAGTAGCTTCTTCTTCTCCTCCTCTTTCTTTGATATCTCTGCCTTCAAGTTGCCCACTACAGTTTCTAGCTCAGCAATCTTCACATCAACATATTCCTTTTGCTCCTTCTGATTGTTTCACTCCACACCCTTCTGCTGCTGGGCATCCAAGAGAGCATTCACATCAGCATATAAACTGTCATAGTCCTCCTGTACTTTCTTCTTCTCCTCCTCTTTCTTTGCCAGCTCTGCCTTCAAGTTGCCCACTATAGTTTCTAACTCTGCAATCTTCACATCAAGACATTGCTTCTGCTCCTTTTGATTGTTCGACTCCAGACCCCACTGCTGCTGGGCATCCAAGAGAGCATTGACATCAGCATACAAACTGTCATAATTCTCCTGTAGTTTCTTCTTCTCTTCTGTCTGGTTGTGAATTGCAAATGAACTCTCCAGATTGTCATTGGTCCTAGCTGACTTAATCTCCTCATACATATTCCATAACTTGGCCAATGCCTTCTCCATTGAGTCTTGCCATTCAAAATCAATCCATTGAACTACTCCACAGTTTATGCCTTCCTGTAAAATAAACAATAAAACAATAAAGAATCATCTAAGTGAGTAGGATGAAGACCACTGTTAAGTGCCATACTCCATAAGCAAACATGTTCAGGGTTCTAATATGTGCAGCAAACATATCACACAGCAAACAAATAAACAATGAACATTGTTAAACAAGTAATTAAGCATTGACCATAATAAACAATGGCTACCATCCACTCACTGGATAAAACAAGTTAAACAAAGACTAAGTTAAACAAGATAAATAATGACCACTGTTAAACAAGTAATGAAGCACTAACCATAATAAACAATGGCTACCATCCACTCAATGGATAAAACAAGTTAAACAAAGACTAAGCACTTAACCAAGCTTAACAACTTGATAAACAAGGCAGTAATAACTAACCACAATAAACAATGTGTACCATCTGATGACAAGGCATGTCAGATTTAGATAAACAAAGACCAAACTAAACAAAGCTTAACAACTACGTAAACAAAACATTAGCAATGAACAACTTCCTTTATAAAGGATCAAACCTTCTTAGCACATCCTAGAAACCTCCTGCCGGTGTGCATCCCTTCAAATGCAACAAAGCGCTCGGCCGGCTTGCGGTGTTCGCACAAAACATTCACATCTGTGTCAGTGCCATTGAAATTCGGATCGTGCATCGTAGCTGGAAGCTGCGGGAGCAAGCAAAGATAAACCTAGATTCAGCTCGAGCTCATTCACAAAATCCCCAATTCACTAACCCTAACCCTAACCCTAGCTGTAGCAAACTGACCTTGATGATGCCATCGCAGGAGGAGGAGATGTTCATGACTGAATCCTCACTGGTCTCGTCGCCCCATGACACCATGACCACGGGGGAGCAGCAGAACGGCGGTCGGCGGTGTGGCGGCGTTGGGGGAGGAGAACAGAGTGACGAGAGGAGAGGGCGAGGCAGAGGAGATAGCTGGACCGAGCCGGTTTCTATCGGCGGACTGGCCGTCACGCTGTTACATGGCGTCAGCTCGCAGCCGTGACGCCACGTCGACAAGACAGGGTCCCAACTGTCATAATGGTGCTTAAACTGCCCAAACAGGAGGTTTGGTGCTTTCTGCAAAATATTAGAAAAAAATCAGTATTTTCTGCAGCAAAAACGTAGAAAAGTGTTTTCTGCAAACCTAAGCTGAAATGTGATGGTTTTCTGCAATTCACTCAACTATGGGTGTGTCCACATGGTTAGCCGCTGCTGCTGCATGCTTGCTCATTATTTCCAATTTTCCATCACTCACCATTGATACGACTGTACATCGTACAGGAAGCAAAGTAACTCTTGCATGCATACAATACAAGATGCATCTCAGCCGAAAGAGCCAAGTTAACAAGAGATAGTGTTTTCAAAAGATACAATGCTCAACATCCAGCAGGAACATCTAACCAAGGAAAAAAATAGCGCCGGCTTCAAAATACACTATTAGCGTACTATGTCACGCTATTAACGTGTCATTCTACACTGATTTATTTAGCGAGCCAATTCTCAGCATGCTATAGCGTGCTATTAGCAACGCTATAGCACTATTTTTTTCAATGCATTTAACTGAATTAATAAAAAAACTCGACCCAAGGGGAGAGACCGACGACATTGCATTTAAGGTCGAGAAAGGACCCGAATGCCGGTTTGTACAACACAAGTATATGCAGCAAGGGGCCTTTTTCTTGTGAGAACCAGGATTCGAGATATGGTTGGTAGCTCCACTCCAGGAGGTTTCTACTCTACCACCATGCTAGATGTACGTTCTCTTAACTGAATTAATACATAAGCAAGTTAAAAAATATGTTTCTTTTCTTTGTAAATCATGCGGAGTGTGAATAGACAAGGTACAGAGTTGGCGGGAGAGGTGCGAGGACACCGGGTGCTAAGTAGCACAGGTTGTAATTCTGATAATCTATTGCTAATTCTTATATCTATCAAATAAAAAACTATAATGTGTAGAGATTCAATAAATCATGCACAAAATGGGACTAGATAATTCTGAGGAAGAGAAGGTATCTGTCCAATCATGCATCGTCGCCTTTCTTTTGCTGGTTATCTCGTGTGGTTGTAGCTGAGACATTGTGGTTTCTATTAATAGAAATCGGAGAGGATGCACTCTTTATATAAAAAGAAATGTTTTTAAAAAAAGCATCAGATCAACCGGTACGCAGAGGGTGAGACTCTGGCAAAGGAGAAACTCGGGAGTTTTGACGGCAGCGACCGCGGCGACGGTGACAACTACTAGCATAGTGTTGAAAAGTAAAATAAAAATAGATTATTAGTTTAAACTATCTTAAAACAAGCTTTACTTCAGTGCTTTGCGTCTGGGCTGGAGATTTTTATGTGATAATAGCCTCTGTGATTTCTAATCATCAATACGCGTCGCAGTTCTAACACTGAATGAACGTCACACGATTACACTGATTGTATCAGAAGAAATATAACTGCAACAACATAATCCACTAGTTCTCTCATGCCAAGGCATCTGTTGTGTACTGAATTCATTCAGTAACCTCTCCACAAAATATAGACAGATTTGGTTGCACTCCAAATGGAGAGAAACCAAAAAAGACAAGTTATGATGTTAGCTAGTTGTACTACTGACAGTGGCCCTCTGTCTCAAAATGGAGAGTTGTTCTGCAAGACGGAACATGCTATGATGGAGTAGGTTAGAAGAGCAGCTGGTCTTGCCCAAGTTAGTAGTTACCTCCCATGGATTAATCAATTAAACATGTGAAAAACGAAGAGGTGATACCTTTGTTGGACAGACATGATGTTCATTGGTTACTAAAATTATTAGCTCAGAGTGCTCCATGATGTTTACTGATTTCGGTTAACTGATGCATTAGGAGAATGCACATTGGCAACTTAGTATACCAACTTTCTTGTATCATTAGCATAGATTGATAAATAATTTGTTCAGGGTAAACCATGATGTTCACTTTTTTTTGTTTTTGCAAAAAGGAGGTTGAAACCCTCGGTCTCTACATCCAAAGGTGCACACAACCATTTTTATATAATATTATTCAACAAACAATGACAAAATTAATACATGGATCTACCCAAAGCTACTTCCTGGTGAGCTCTGTTGTTACACCTACAAGCTTAATGATGCGCCCTGATCTCGCAGCAACACACACAGATAATGTACATCATGATGTTTACTGGATTCAATTAATTTGAAGCAAGTTGTATATGATGCCGGTTGAGAATTGGTGGTGCTGCCTCTAGCCAGACATGTTGCCCATCTCGCGTGAGTGATTTCAAGAAGCCAGTGAGGGGGTAATAATCCGGATTTCATGTAAAGTGATGCGGTTTAATACCAATTGAAGTCATCTGTTGTGGTGTCACATTAATTCCATCAGTACTTGTGTATTCAAACATAAAAAGCATGGCCATAATCGAAGTATGGAGGTGGTGCCGTAGCCGCGCTCCTTAGCTCAACCTTAGAAGGTGTCTGTTAAAGAAAGCAAAGGCTTTAGTCTTCAGTACAAGCAAGTGTGTTGCAGATGCTGAGATGCATTAAAAAACCAGTTGTGACACATGGCGTAACAATGTTCATGTATTCAAACCAGATTAAATGTTCGAATTTTGAAAACGACAGGCGGGAATGGATAGGCTGTGTGTACATAAGCAACGAAGGTTGAGGGTGTGTGTTAACCTGTCTTGCGGCAATGAGCTTCAAGTATTCAGGTTTCAGTGCATCGAGTAAACACTGAAAGTGCTCCTACACTGGTAAGCAGAATCTATGACTCCTGTCGACAGCTTAAGCAATAGCTCGATTCTCCTAATGCACAGGCATGTCAAAGAAAAATCTACAATATATATCACTAACCAAAACTCTTACTACGTTCCGCAACCTCTCGGCAAGACGATGAAGAACAGAACATTAGCATTACAGAGATGACATGAGGCGATCTAAAATTGAATCAATGGAAATGTCCCAGCTTTAAAGGAGAACTAAGTCTATGCAAATCATGGGACGATCTAAAATTGATGAACCGAACATGCCACTTCCATCACAGAAAAGTTATAAGTGGTCAAGTGCCCTTACTGGAAAATTGCTGAAACAGAGAGCAACACATGCATTGCAAAAGTAAGCTTATCTATATATTGACTTACCACTGACTGATTTCATTTTTTTTTGTCTTGAAGTTTTTGGAGTGTATTCTCTGGTTTGGTTAATGACGTAGTGATTCATATATAGACAGTGTACATTCAGTCAATGTGCAGAGCTTTAGGGTACATGATGGTAGCTAGTAGTACAGGAAGTGCTAACTTATTACTCCATCTATAAATAAATATAAGATCATTTATATCACTACTTTAATAATCTAAATGATCTTGTAAACACTTCTACCTAAAGTCGATCTGTTCTGCTTCCAGGTGGTCTTTTTAAAGTGTAAACCATAGGTGTGTTGCCATCAGATGCACTTCCTAGTAGACGACAAAGTGGTCAAATGTTGGAGAACTGGAGGCAAATTTTCTTTAAGACTCTTGTCCGTCTTGTTCTTTCTTGCTGAAATGCTAGCGTCTTCTGCTTCTCCATTTGTAGTTCGTATTCTTTCGTCCTGCTCCACTCTTGTGCTGTTGAGTAACTCCTGGACATTGTCTTGAGTGCATCATGATTGTGGTCATAGATGACTACACCGTGATGCAGTGGCGGAGCTTGCCAAAAAAAGCTGGGCGGGCTGAATGGGCCAGGCTGCAAGGAATTACTACTAGCTGGCATTCTACAACCCATGGGCTAGCTATATTGTGAGAAAAAGCTGCAGAGCTGGGCGGGCCATGGCCCATTTGGCCTTGCCTAAGCTCCGCCAGTGCCGTGATGTACTGATGTGTGTATAGTTGATGAAGAACAGCTTGAGCAGCTTTCTTCTGAAAAGATATTTGATCACAAAAATTGTAACGCCAATTTAACTTTAGAAAGAACAGCATGACAAAATGGAACCTTCTCTGAATCGCAGAAGTTGACGTGTTTGATTACTAAGAGAGAACCTACAGATCTCATACAAAAAACAATAAGCATTTAAGCTACATATAACTTGATTTTCCATGAGAAAAGAACATACATTAAATCATATTTAAAATATTATACACGGGAGTCATGAAAGGATAGAAGCATCAGAATTTTCCACTGAAGACACCATGTCAGTGCACCTAAAAATAGGTCAAGAAAATTGAAAGAAAAAAAAATAAGGTACTCCTAAATAAACTTGGAAGGAGACCTCACATGAAGCAATCCTTCTCTTGTACTCCCTCCGTCCAAAAATACTTGTCGGAGAAATGGATGTATCTAGACATATTTAAGTTCTAGATACATCCATTTTTATATATTTCTCTGACAAGTATTTCCGGACGGAGGGAGTATCAATTTATTTTGGACCCTTTGTCGCAAAAAGAAAAATTATTTTGGACCCTAATATCCAGCTTATGGCAGCTCTGGGAGGACCCCTCCGCGAACGATTCGTTTGCCCCAGGAGGGTCCATCCAGTGAACCCTTTTTATCATTGAAAACTTTCGCAAGTACTCTCTCTGTCCCAAATTCTTGTCTTGGATTTGTCTAAATACGGATGTATCAAGTCACGTTTTAGTATTAGATACATTCGTATCTAGGCAAATCTAAAACGAGAATTTTAGGATAGAGGGATATGGGCTTGCTCGGCGACTAGTTTATCGGTTCAGGCCTTAAAAAGAATCCCAACCATTCACGAAAAAAGTGCCACACAGTTTTTGCTTTGCCCATAGGCCCGATTAACTTTTTCTAGAAAAACTGCCAACAACAAAAAAGAGGACCCTAATTGCCATGATCTGAATTATGAAAAACAGCCATGCTAAACTTTAAAAATTGCCATGGTCAAAAAAGAAAAAAATGACATTTTCTAAATAATAAGAAAATGACATGTTACTTACTATTTACTATTAAAATGACATGCCCTTAATAAAAACGTCCATGTTAATGACAATGATAAATAAAATTGTCATACTCTTAATAATAAAACTGCCATCCTCTTAATAATAAAATGACATGTTATTGACTATTAAAAATGCCATGCTCCTAGTAATAAAACTGCCATGTTATTGATAATAAAATGCCATGCTCCGAGTAATAAAACAGCCATCCTCTTAATAATAAAAATGCTATGTTTGGATTATTAAACTACCATCCTCTAAAAAATGAAAATGTCATGTTATTTGACTATTAAAATGGCATGCTCTTAATAAATAAAATTGCCATGTTATTGATAACAAAATACCATCCTCCTAAAAAATAAAGATATGATAAAAAGGCCTATGAATTGCCCAGCTACCTATAATAAAAATGCACATGGCAAGTTTAGGAAAAAAATCCCTCTAATAGAAATTTTTGTTTTTTCAGAAATGGGAAAATTTGGGATTTTCTGATATTTTTTAAATGATTTTTTTTAAAGTTCACTCGAATATACAAAAAGAAATTTTGAACACAAGTGTTGACATAAGGCAACTTCAGCCCAATGGTGAGCGTGACTGTGCTCCTGCAGGAGGTCATGAGTTTGACCACCTGCAGCCTTACATTGCTCGTGATTTTTTGATTTTTTTTTAAAGGGAGCGTTCGCCAGAGATCCGTTCACAGTGAACTCTTCTGGGAAGTTGACGTGGCATTGGCCTTGCGCCAAGATTCGTGCGACACCAGGGAACTCATTCTCCAGGGTTGGCCTCCTGGCGAACATTCGCCAAATAAAATTTCCCCTTATTGTTCGTGATTTTTTGAAAAAAAATATAAAAAAGGGCCCGTTCGCCAGGGACCTGTTCATAGTGAACTCTTCCTGATAGTTGACGTGGCATTGGCCTTGCGCTAAGATTCGTGCGACGGCAGGGAAGGCGTGTGCCAAGTTGGCCTCCTGGTGAAAGTTCGCCAAATAACATTTCCCTTTATTTTGAAGAAAGCATAAGAAGGGGTATAAATAGGCGAGTATGTACAACAAAACTGCACACTTCCACGTTTTACAGAAACCACCATTAGAGCTGAATTAACTGAACTGAATGAGTTTCTTGTATGAGCAAAAATACTAACCATTCAACTGTATGACCAATCAGATGATGCATATAACTGCTACATGCTATGTGGGAGTGGGAAAAACACTTCTTATAGATAATTTAAGCATCCAACAGTTGGTGTAAAACCTGAATTACTGCAGTCAAATAACATATATGAAAAACAAAATAATGAAAAGAAAATCGATAGAAAACGCTCCACACATCGAAATATTGATATGTACGAACTGCTAGGATAGAAAAAGTATGGAATGCCTTGGAGAGGAGACTATTTACATGTGAAAGAAGTGAGCTATCATACTGGAAATTAGGGTGCATGACTAAACATCCCACCAGGAATGAAAATGAGGTAAGCTACATGACTAAACATCCTACCAGGAGTCAGTATGGCCTTGCTAGATAGTCTGGTACGACAGAGACCCTCTAACCCGCTGGCCATATTCCACTGGGACGTTGTCATCCTCCATCTCCGCCTTATCGTCGTCATCATGGTAAGACGAGGAGGAGACTGGAGTCGCGGAGGATGGAGTAGTGTTTGGCTTCGCGGTTGCTTGTCAAGCTCCCAGTCATCCAACGTCACACATTGCGACTCCATCGAGATGTGTAGAGTGTGAGTAAACCCTGATTAGACAGCCACCCTCCATGTTGCTACCTCTCTCCCGATACCTATCACTCCCATACAATGGCTAGGTTGCTGAGACAGCGGGAGAAAAAGGCGAAGAGAGAAACTAGAAACCTACCATCATCGCTAATCCTTCCAATGCTAGGAAATTGACATTGCAAAAAAGACGATTGGACATGAAGGGACACTATGTAAATATGTATAGTCAGTAGCTATACTTGAACTGTTTTGTAATGAAGGTGAGAGATTTGATGACATGGAGAGCCTGCATGGGCCACGTACAATGTTAGGTGGGGAGAGTTATTCCAATTGTAGGTTCAAAATATGAGTAGTTTTAAACGATACAACTTAATTTATCTTCAAGGGGTCTGAATCCCTTTTTATAATTAATGACCATTTTCTAAACATGTGACCACCTTTTTTGGTTACATAGTTATTTTATAAAAACACGTGGCCTCATTTTTAGAATAAATGTTTGTAGAAGTACGTGCATTTTTATATTTGTGAATACTTCTGATTTTTTCTAGTGTCAAACTGATAATATATAAATGTGTAAGGTAAATGTATATTTCTTAGACATGTGAATAATAACAAGAATAAATTGTACCTAATCTCTAATGTGCCATATTAATTGCAGCGCATTCAGCCCTGGCCATGCCTGGCTCCTGCTTACTACATCACGATATATGAAAAGAAAATGAGAGCTTCTATTCGCCGCCAAATAGCCTCTATTGTGCACACATGAGCCGGCCCATTAGCACTTTGACCTCACTCGTCCGACAGCCTCGTTCGCTGCTGGTTTCAAGGAAAAACCAGTGGCTACAGGTTTGAGAAAAAAAACTGATCAAGTTTTTACAGTTAACAAAAACCGCACATTCACAAACTATTCTTCTATTTTTTAAAAATTAATTAATGCATTTAAATTTTTTTCAGATATTTGAAAGAAAACATGTTTCTAAACAATGTTCATGAACATGATTTGTTTTAAATAAAATAAAAGGTTGTTCATGAATTTTGGGAAAATAAAAACCATAAATAAAGGAATGGTAAAATGAAAAAAGAAAAAACACAAATTAAAAAATCTTGGGAAAAAAAAGGGAAGAAAATTAAAAAAAAACTGGAACGGAAACTTCTAAAAATGTTCCAAATCTGGGATGGTGTGAGAAGCTTACATGGGCTGGCCCATAACAAAACTTATCGAGTTGTGGTCGCCCTATACCGATAACGCATTATTAGGCGCAATCTCCCAAGAAAATGTGTTTGTTTGATGCCAGCATGCACGCCCTCCCCACTCCCCCGCATGCTTAGGTTTGAAGATTTGAATCACTAAATAATAAGATTTGTTTATGAGATAACCTACATGAAAATACTCTCATCATATCAGCTTTGTCATTCGTTGCTTCACACATGCTCTTTATTATTTCATTTTACTTGATACGGCTTCAGCGAGGTGCGCGATATTTAGAAAAGAATACCCACACATACACGCCGCCGTGCACGCACATAGAGTTTGTAAAATCACATACTTGTAGAACGAGTTCTCTCTTAGATCATCTGCACCTGCCCCCACTCCAATTAACGCATCACTCAATACAAGCACCACAAGGGTTGCAATAGCCTTCTTGTAACTTGTCTTGTCAAGGTGACACCTTTTTCTAATCGCTCTTGAGCAGTTGCATAGACATGCTTGCAACTCGCTCAATTCTAAAGAACTATTTCTCAAACATAAAAAATATCAAACCTATTGTTGATATTTTGGCTAGTATTGCTACGACGCGAAGGAAATCCATAGCTAGAATATGGATTTAGGGACAGAATAATAAAATTCGGTCTATGTACAAATAGTGGACGCAGTTCAAGCGCATGGGACGTCGAACCCAGTAGCGAAGGCCGGCGCCACAGCACACGTCAACGGTAGTCAATAAGCACCTAACCAAATAAGGATTAAGAACACTTGTCTGCCGATCTTGACCTTTCTCCCTCGTGTCCAATGAACGCCCCACGGAACCGCTGCTGCCTGCTGCATGTTTATTGGATCTGCATCTCCTCCAAAGCAATGGAGGACGGCGACGTCACAACACACTAAAATCTCTCAAAAAATGTAACGTGTCGTCAGACACACACTATAGTGATGATAGAGGCAGCTGCTGTCTTGTATTGCTCGGATGTGCATTTGTCGACGTCATGTGCATAACCGATGAACTTACCACATACACAAACTGAGCGGGCCATACATATGGTACTGAACAAATTCATCTTACTATTCACACACGTATATAACCGATAAAAGCTATGAGATACTACTACAAGATGCATGTACTAGAGTTTCAGCTTATTAGGCGCAGCATCATGACCCAACAGTTGTGATGCACAAGCGTGCGCGTGTCTGGACGTGTGCATTTTCTTTCGAGTGATGTTGTAGTTGGATGATGAGGTTTGTTCAGAACTTTAATTGGCATAGCCCTCCGCTCCTCTTGAGTATTCTTTGTCACAAGCATGCTCATGAGTCCAACAACTAATTTGTCATGTATTCGTCCAAAAAGAAAGGTCTAAAATCACAGGGAATCTTTGGATTAACTGTAGAGGTTAAAAGATCAGAGAATCATCCCTTGATAAAATGGTAACAGATACTAATGCATCTATGCTTAGGACATTTCTAATTATGCTTATTGAAAGTGGGGTGTAACAGACAAGCTACTTGTGAAAGGAATGTACAGATGGTCATCTCCAAAGATATGCCCATGAAAAGGGCATGTTACTTTCAGTCCTACTGATCTTTGCAGTTACGGCCACTCTGAAGTTAACGTGACTTGGTACATCCGTATTTAGACAAATCTAAGACAAGAATTTTGGGACGGAGGGAGTACATGCATTTCCTTTATCTGATGCGCCACAACTTGCCTTTGCAACTTGCAAGTGAGTGGAAACGGGCTGGTGAAGTACTAGTAAGTACTCCCTCCATTCCAAAATAGATGACTCAACTTTGTACTAACTTTAGCACAAAGTTGGGTCATCTATTTTGGAACGGAGGGAGTAGTATGAAACAGAGTACATCGTGCAACCCTCTAACAGAGTGAGCTCTAGAAGGGGATGATGAGCATGAAAAAAGGGCTACCCGCTGACTGGATGTGTTGCAGTGTGACAATTGTAGTGCTCAAGACAAAATTTCAAGACAATGAGTTCTAAATACAATTGCAGTCCTCACTTTTCAGTTACCTTTACATCTTAACATGTTTGACCATATCAGCCTACCAGGCGTTCAGCATGTCACTATGACCTCAGTTAGTTAACTTGTCGTGTTCCGGAGATCATTTTCGACAAAATATCTTGATTCTAGAAAGGTGTGCAAGGACGAAAAAAAATTGTACTTCTATTAGGCCTCACTGATAGTACTGTGGATATACACCCCGGAGAGAGTATGAAGTTAGCTCCCACCCCTGCCGTTTTGGCTCTGGGGTGCATATGCTCTCCAATGAATAGTAAATTCAAAATAAATAGTAAAAGTAAAAATTCGGACTTGTAGGATGTTAGGGTGGTACTCAACTGTATCAAAGGAAAGATGTATGAGAGCTAATTCCAACTTGTAGGATGTTTCATCAGATAAAAAGCAGCAGTAGCTCATTTGTAGGCATTGCGTGCAATGCAATCCATAGCAATGTCACACTATCATAACCATTTTTCCCTGGTCACAAGTCATTCCAAAGGCCCCTCTTCCCCTTGAAGCTCTCTCATGAAAATCACAGGAGGAAAGATGCATGGGGCTCACTCAATCAGCCCGTGAAAAAGAGTAATAAGTATTGTGGGCATCACGTTTGGTGAGAAAGTTCTGACAAAGGGTCATCTTATATTTAGATAAATGCAGTTCTGGCGTGTAATGACAAGGGAAGCTAGCAGGATAGGCTGTCGGTGAGCGTGACGATGGTGAGCCAAGAACCACTGACCAAGGACGGGACGAGACGATGTGGTGAGCAATGACATCGCTTCAGTACCCTGGTTTCAGTGAGTCCGGTTGATGCGGAAGCCTTACTGTCCCTGATTGCAAACAGAAAACTAAAAGAGGAGCAAGCTTCATGCTCGAGCTGTTCTGCGTTTACTGTGAGTTGCTAGCAGTCCTTTCTTCTATGCAGGGTTGCAGATTACATGTAACATCTGTGCTCTGCAAACTGATATTGATAGGGTACCAATCCAATTGAAATGAGTCGAGCAAGGGGCAAAAACACTGTTTTGACCCTTTTGCCAAAGTTTAGCACGATTTGACAGGCTTCAAAAATTTAGCACGATCTAAGCCTTTTCACAATTAAAAAGTTAACTAGTCTTGTCCCTCTACTGAAATTTAAACCTAATAATTTATTCTGCAAGTAAAACCTAAAAAAGTTTGACTTTTGGCAAACAAATTGTGCCATGTAAACCCTACCGAAGGGAGTAACTTGTACGTTGCAATTCGTTTTGTACATCTATTAGTCATATTTTGCACAACTCGTAAAAGTCGTTTTTCAAAGAAAAGTTGTAAAATATAAATTGTTACCCATTATTAGTCTAGTAAAAAAAGTTCATAATTATTTAAACAACATTGCTAATTTCTGGTACTTTAAGAATTTCTTATTTGTAGTCAACGCAAAGTTCTACGAATTTATAAAATTTGGGAAGAAATACTACATTCTTTTGTCCAATGTGTGAACAAATTATTAGGGCGTAGTTAATATTTTATTAGACTTGTATGAACGAAGTTTGTAAAGACGGACAAGGAATAAGATTTTCACTGTCAGCTGAGATAATACTGTTCATTTTACTTTTTGACACCATACAAGATGGTGAATACTTTTAAAATCTGTTTTAGCAAACTGTAAAATCAACAGAAGATTTGTGAGACATAAGCTGACCTTTTGAGAACTTTTTGCGAAGTCACAACCAATGGGTTGGTTCGTATGTATAGGTGCCGGATAACATTCTATGTGGCAGTTTAGAGAGATTTCAGTTCTATTTGAAAGTTCAGTACTCATCCCTATGGCCGAAAATAGAGCGTTCTATGGGCCCTCTCTGGTGGTTTTTCTCCTGGATGGTCGTTGGTGTCTTCTGGTCTACATCAACGAATTCTTCACCACTACTTCTTCAAGGTTCTTGGTTTAAACAAGTTTGTTGCACAAAGACAGATAGGAATTATACCGGATCGGAATCGAGTAATTATCATACCATATTGTGGCAGGACACATTCAGATTTGAATACAGTAATAGACAGATTTGAATACAGTAATAGGCAGATCTAAATACGGGATTATGGCGGATTGGACATGATATAGTAACAGAGCAGACTCGGATCGCAAACGGTCATATACCACATGCATATAAGAGGAATATATAAATGATTTAACATAAAATTATATAAAGAAATAGCAAGTATTAATACTTATACACTTTAAGCACACATAAAGCCAAATAAATAACTAAGAAGTATAAATGTACCATCTCATAAGCAAACATAACATCCACGTATTGCTAGTTAATACTTACACTTTACCCATAATTGGTATACATAGTTAAAAGCTCGGATTGCCCTATTGAAGGAAATATGCCCTAGAGGCAATAACAAAGTTATTATTTATTTCCTTATATCATGATAAATGTTTATTATTCATGCTAGAATTGTATTAACCGGAAACATAATACTTGTGTGAATACATAGACAAACAGAGTGTCACTAGTATGCCTCTGCTTGACTAGCTCGTTAATCAAAGATGGTTATGTTTCCTAGCCATAGACATGTGTTGTCATTTGATTAACGGGATCACATCATTAGAAGAATTATGTGATTGACTTGACCCATTCCGTTAGCTTAGCACTCGATCGTTTAGTATGTTGCTATTGCTTTCTTCATGACTTATACATGTTCCTATGACTATGAGATTATGCAACTCCCGTTTACCGGAGGAACACTTTGTGTGCTACCAGACGTCACAACGTAACTGGGTGATTATAAAGGTGCTCTACAGGTGTCTCCAAAGGTACTTGTTGGGTTGACGTATTTCGAGATTAGGATTTGTCACTCCGATTGTCGGAGAGGTATCTCTGGGCCCACTCGGTAATGCACATCACTTAAAGCCTTGCAAGCATTGCAACTAATGAGTTAGTTGCGGGATGATGTATTATGGAACGAGTAAAGAGACTTTCCGGTAACGAGATTGAACTAGGTATTGAGATACCGACGATCGAATCTCGGGCAAGTAACATACCGATGACAAAGGGAACAATGTATGTTGTTATGCGGTTTGACCGATAAAGATCTTCATAGAATATGTGGGAGCCAATATGGGCATCCAGGTCCCGCTATTGGTTATTGACCGGAAACATGTCTCGGTCATGTCTACATAGTTCTCGAACCCGTAGGGTCCACACGCTTAACGTTTCATTGACGATATAGTATTATATGAGTTATGTATGTCGGTGAATGAATATTGTTCGAAGTCCCGGATGAGATCATGGACATGACGAGGAACTCCGGAATGGTCCGGAGATAAAGTTTGATATATGGGATAATAGTGTTTGATCTCCGGAAGGGTTCCAGAATTCACCGGAAGGGGTTCCGGATGTTTCCCGAAATGTTTGGATACGAGAACACGTTATTTGGGCCAAAGGGGAAAGCCCACGAGGCTTTTGGAAAGTGCAAAAGGAAATTTTGCGGAGACCAGAGGCTAGACGCCAGGAACCCTCGCATCTAGGGGGTAGACGCCGGGAACCCTGGCGTCTAGCCCTGGAGTTCGTGTAGGACTCTTGCCTTTCGGGCAAAACCGACTTTAAGGATGCTTTTACTCCAAGTTTCGACCCCAGGGCTCAACATATAAATAGAGGGGCAGGTCTAGCACCAAATATACATCAAGAAACACCAAGCCGTGTGCCGGCAACCCCGTCCCCTCTAGTTTATCCTCCCTCATAGTTTCCGTAGTGCTTAGGCGAAGCCCTGCGGAGATTGTTCTTCACCAACACCGTCACCACACCGTCGTGCTGCCGAAACTCATCTACTACTTCGCCTGTCTTGCTGGATCGAGAAGGCGAGGACGTCATCGAGCTGAACGTGTGCAGAACTCGGAGGTGCCGTGCGTTCGGTATTTGGATCGGTCGGATCGTGAAGACGTACGACTACATCAACCGCGTTGATAAACGCTTCCTCTTAGCGATCTTCAAGGGTATGAAGATACACTCCCCCTCTCGTTGCTATGCATCACCATGATCTTGCGTGTGCGTAGGAATTTTTTTGAAATTACTACGTTCCCCAACAGTGGTATCCGAGCCTGATTTTATGCGTAGATGTTATATGCACGATTAGAACACAAGTGAGTTGTGGGCGATACAAGTCATACTGCTTACCAGCATGTCATACTTTGGTTCGACGGTATTGTTGGATGAAGCGGCCCGGACCGACATTACGCATACGCTTACGCGAGACTGGTTCTACCGACGTGCTTTGCACACAGGTGGCTGGCGGGTGTCAGTTTCTCCAACTTTAGTTGAACCGAGTGTGGCTACACCCGGTCCTTGAGAAGGTTAAAACAACACGAACTTGACGAACTATCGTTGTGGTTTTGATGCGTAGGTAAGAACGGTTCTTGCTAAGCCCGTAGCAGCCACGTAAAACTTGCAACAACAAAGTAGAGGACGTCTAACTTGTTTTTGCAGGGCATGTTGTGATGTGATATGGTCAAGGCATGATGCTATATTTTATTGTATGAGATGATCATGTTTTGTAACCGAGTTATCGGCAACTGGCAGGAGCCATATGGTTGTCGCTTTATTGTATGCAATGAAATCACCCTGTAATTGCTTTACTTTATCAATAAGCGGTAGCGATAGTCGTAGAAGCAATAGTTGGCGAGACAACAACGATGCTACGATGGAGATCAAGGTGTCACGCCGGTGACGATGGTGATCATGATGGTGCTCCGGAGATGGAGATCACAAGCACAAGATGATGATGGCCATATCATATCACTTATATTGATTGCATGTGATGTTTATCTTTTATGCATCTTATCTTGCTTTGATTGACGGTAGCATTATAAGATGATCTCTCGCTAAAATTTCAAGATAAAAGTGTTCTCCCTGAGTATGTACTGTTGCCAAAGTTCATCGTGCCCAGACACCACGTGATGATCGGGTGTGATAAGCTCTACGTCCATCTATAACGGGTGCAAGCCAGTTTTGAACACGCAGAATACTCAGGTTAAACTTGACGAGCCTAGCATATGCAGATATGGCCTCGGAACACTGAGACCGAAAGGTCGAGCGTGAATCATATAGTAGATATGATCAACATAATGATGTTTACCATTGAAAGCTACTCCATTTCACGTGATGATCGGTTATGGTTTAGTTGATTTGGATCACGTGATCACTTAGAGGATTAGAGCGATGTCTTTCTAAGTGGGAGTTCTTAAGTAATATGATTAATTGAACTTAAATTTATCATGAACTTAGTACCTGATAGTATCTTGCTTGTCTATGTTGATTGTAGATAGATGGCCCGTGCTGTTGTTCCGTTGAATTTTAATGCGTTCCTTGAGAAAGCAAAGTTGAAAGATGATGGTAGCAATTACAGGACTGGGTCCGTAACTTGAGGATTATCCTCATTGCTGCACAAAAGAATTACGTCCTGGAAGCACCGCTGGGTGCCAGGCCTGCTGCAGATGCAACTGACGATGTTAAGAACGTCTGGCAGAGCAAAGCTGATGACTACTCGATAGTTCAGTGTGCCATGCTTTACGGCTTAGAACTGGGACTTCAACGACGTTTTGAACGTCATGGAGCATATGAGATATTCCAGGAGTTGAAGTTAACATTTCAAGAAAATGCCCGGATTGAAAGATATGAAGTCTCCAATAAGTTCTATAGCTATAAGATGGAGGAGAATAGTTCTGTTAGTGAGCATATACTCAAGATGTCTGGGTATAATAATCACTTGATTCAACTGGGAGTTAATCTTCCGGATGATAGCATCATTGACAGAATTCTCCAATCACTCCCACCAAGCTACAAGAGCTTCGTGATGAACTATAACATGCGAGGGATGGATAAGACGATTCCCGAGCTCTTTGCAATGCTAAAGGCTGCGGAGGTAGAAATCAAGAAGGAGCATCAAGTGTTGATGGTCAACAAGATCACTAGTTTCAAGAAAAAGGGCAAAGGGAAGAAGAAGGGGAACTTCAAGAAGAACGGCAAGCAAGTTGCTGCTCAGAAGAAGAAACCCAAGTCTGGACCTAAGCCTAAAACTGAGTGCTTCTACTGCAAGCAGACTGGTCACTGGAAGCGGAACTGCCCCAAGTATTTGGCGGATAAGAAGGATGGCAAGGTGAACAAAGGTATATGTGATATACATGTTATTGATGTGTACCTTACTAGAGCTCGCAGTAGCACCTGGGTATTTGATACTGGTTCTGTTGCTAATATTTGCAACTCGAAACAGGGACTACAGATTAAGCGAACACTGACAAAGGACGAGGTGACGATGCGCGTGGGAAATGGTTCCAAAGTCGATGTGATCGCGGTCGGCACGCTACCTCTACATCTACCTTCGGAATTAGTATTAGACCTAAATAATTGTTATTTGGTGCCAGCGTTGAGCATGAACATTATATCTGGATCTTGTTTGATGCGAGACGGTTATTCATTTAAATCAGAGAATAATGGTTGTTCTATTTATATGAGTAATATCTTTTATGGTCATGCACCCTTGAAGAGTGGTCTATTTTTGATGAATCTCGATAGTAGTGATACACATATTCATAATGTTGAAGCCAAAAGATGAAGAGTTGATAATGATAGTGCAACTTATTTGTGGCACTGCCGTTTAGGTCATATCGGTGTAAAGCGCATGAAGAAACTCCATACTGATGGACTTTTGGAACCACTTGATTAAGAATCACTTGGTACTTGCGAACCGTGCCTCATGGGCAAGATGACTAAAACGTCGTTCTCCGATACTATGGAGAGAGCAATAAATTTGTTGGAAATCATACATATAGATGTATGTGGTCCGATGAATGTTGAGGCTCGTGGTGGATATCGTTATTTTCTCACCTTCACAGATGATTTAAGCAGATATGGGTATATCTACTTGATGAAACATAAGTCTGAAACATTTGAAAAGTTCAAAAAAATTCAGAGTGAAGTTGAAAATCATCGTAACAAGAAAATAAAGTTTCTACGATCTGATCGTGGAGGAGAATACTTGAGTTATGAGTTTGGTCTACATTTGAAACAATGCGGAATAGTTTCGCAACTCACGCCACCCGGAACACCACAATGTAATGGTGTGTCCGAACATCGTAATCGTACTTTACTAGATATGATGCGATCTATGATATCTCTTACTGATTTACCGCTATCGTTTTGGGGTTATGCTTTGGAGACGGCTATATTCACGTTAAATAGGGCACCATCGAAATCCGTTGAGACGACACCTTATGAACTATGGTTTGGCAAGAAACCAAAGTTGTCGTTTCTGAAAGTTTGGGGTTGCGATGCTTATGTGAAAAAGCTTCAACCTGATAAGCTCGAACCCAAACCGGAGAAATGTGTCTTCATAGGATACCCAAAGGAGACTGTTGGGTATACCTTCTATCACAGATCCGAAGGCAAGACATTCGTTGCTAAGAATGGATCTTTCTAGAGAAGGAGTTTCTCTTGAAATAAGTGAGTGGGAGGAAAGTAGAACTTGATGAGGTAACTGTACCTGCTCCCTTATTCGAAAGTGGTTCATCATAGAAACCGGTTCCTGTGACGTCTACACCAATTAGTGAGGAAGTTAATGATAATGATCATGAAACTTCAGATCAAGTTGTTACTGAACCTCGTAGGTCAAACAGAGTAAGATCCGCACCAGAGTGGTACGGTAATCCTGTTCTGGAAGTTATGTTACTAGACCATGACGAACCTACGAACTATGAAGAAGCGATGGTGAGCCTAGATTCCGCAAAATGGCTTGAGGCCATGAAATCTGAGATGGGATCCATGTATGAGAACAAAGTGTGGACTTTGGTTGACTTGCCCGATGATCGGCAAGCCATTGAGAATAAATGGATCTTCAAGAAGAAGACTGACGTTGACGGTAATGTTACTGTCTATAAAGCTCGACTTGTTGCGAAAGGTTTTCGACAAGTTCAAGGGATTGACTACGATGAGACTTTCTCACCCGTAGCGATGCTTAAGTCTGTCCGAATCATGTTAGCAATTGCCGCATTTTATGATTATGAAATTTGGCAAATGGATGTCAAAACTGCATTCCTGAATGGATTTCTGGAAGAAGAGTTGTATATGATGCAACCAGAAGGTTTTGTCGATCCAAAGGGAGCTAACAAAGTGTGCAAGCTCCAGCGATCCATTTATGGACTGGTGCAAGCCTCTCGGAGTTGGAATAAACGTTTTGATAGTGTGATCAAAGCATTCGGTTTTATACAGACTTTTGGAGAAGCCTGTATTTACAAGAAAGTGAGTGGGAGCTCTGTAGCATTTCTAATATTATATGTGGATGACATATTGTTGATTGGAAATGATATAGAATTTCTGGATAGCATAAAGGGATACTTGAATAAGAGTTTTTCAATGAAGGACCTCGGTGAAGCTGCTTATATATTGGGCATCAAGATCTATAGAGATAGATCAAGATGCTTAATTGGACTTTCACAAAGCACATACCTTGACAAAGTTTTGAAGAAGTTCAAAATGGATCAAGCAAAGAAAGGGTTCTTACCTGTGTTACAAGGTGTGAAGTTGAATAAGACTCAATGCCCGACCACTGTAGAAGATAGAGAGAAAATGAAAGATGTTCCCTATGCTTCAGCCATAGGCTCTATCATGTATGCAATGATGTGTACCAGACCTGATGTGTGCCTTGCTATAAGTCTAGCAGGGAGGTACCAAAGTAATCCAGGAATGGATCACTGAACAGCGGTCAAGAACATCCTGAAATACCTAAAAAGGATGAAGGATATGTTTCTTGTTTATGGAGGTGACAAAGAGCTCATTGTAAATGGTTACGTTGATGCAAGCTTTGACACTGATCCGGACGATTCTAAATCGCAAACCGGATACGTGTTTACATTAAACGGTGGAGCTGTCAGTTGGTGCAGTTCTAAACAAAGCGTCGTGGCGGGATCTACGTGTGAAGCGGAATACATAGCTGCTTCGGAAGCAGCAAATGAAGGAGTCTGGATGAAGGAGTTCATATCCGATCTAGGTGTCATACCTAGTGCATTGGGTCCAATGAAATTTTTTTGTGACAATACTGGAGCAATAGCCTTGGCGAAGGAATCCAGATTTCACAAGAGAACCAAGCACATCAAGAGACGCTTCAATTTCATCCGGGATCTAGTCCAGGTGGGAGACATAGAAATTTTCAAGATACATACGGATCTGAATGTTGTAGATCCGTTGACTAAGCCTCTTCCAGGAGCAAAACATGATCAGCACCAAGACTCCATGGGTGTTAGAATCATTACTGTGTAATCTAGATTATTGACTCTAGTGCAAGTGGGAGACTGAAGGAAATATGCCCTAGAGGCAATAACAAAGTTATTATTTATTTCCTTATATCATGATAAATGTTTATTATTCATGCTAGAATTGTATTAACCGGAAACATAATACTTGTGTGAATACATAGACAAACAGAGTGTCACTAGTATGCCTCTACTTGACTAGCTCGTTAATCAAAGATGGTTATGTTTCCTAGCCATAGACATGTGTTGTCATTTGATTAACGGGATCACATCATTAGAAGAATGATATGATTGACTTGACCCATTCCGTTAGCTTAGCACTCGATCGTTTAGTATGTTGCTATTGCTTTCTTCATGACTTATACATGTTCCTCTGACTATGAGATTATGCAACTCCCGTTTACCGGAGGAACACTTTGTGTGCTACCAAATGTCACAACGTAACTGGGTGATTATAAAGGGCTCTACAGGTGTCTCCAAAGGTACTTGTTGGGTTGGCGTATTTCGAGATTAGGATTTGTCACTCCGATTGTCGGAGAGGTATCTCTGAGCCCACTCGGTAATGCACATCACTTAAAGCCTTGCAAGCATTGCAACTAATGAGTTAGTTGCGGGATGATGTATTATGGAACGAGTAAAGAGACTTGCCGGTAACGAGATTGAACTAGGTATTGAGATACCGACGATCGAATCTCGGGCAAGTAACATACCGATGACAAAGGGAACAACGTATGTTGCTATGCGATTTGACCGATAAAGATCTTCGTAGAATATGTGGGAGCCAATATGGGCATCCACGTCCCGCTATTGGTTATTGACCGGAAACGTGTCTCGGTCATGTATACATAGTTCTCGAACCCATAGGGTCCGCATGCTTAACATTTCATTGACGATATAGTATTATATGAGTTATGTATGTCGGTGACCGAATATTGTTTGGAGTCCCGGATGAGATCATGGACATGACGAGGAACTCCGGAATAGTCCGGAGATAAAGTATGATATATGGGATAATAGTGTTTGATCTCTGAAAGGGTTCCGGAATTCACCTGAAGGGGTTCCGGATATTTCCCGAAATGTTTGGGTATGAGAACACGTTATTTGGGCCAAAGGGGAAAGCCCACGAGGCTTTTGGAAAGTGCAAAAGGAAGTTTTGCGGAGACCAGAGGCTAGACGCGAGGAACCCTGGCGTCTAGGGGGTAGACGTCGGGAACCCTGGCGTCTAGCCCTGGAGTCCGTGTAGGACTCTTGCCTTTCGGGCAAAACCGACTTTGAGGAGGCTTTTACTCCAAGTTTCGACCCCAGGGCTCAACATATAAATAGAGGGCAGGGCTAGCACCAAAGATACATCAAGAAACACCAAACCGTGTGCCGGCAACCCCGTCCCCTCTAGTTTATCCTCTGTCATAGTTTCCGTAGTGCTTAGGTGAAGCCCTGCGGAGATTGTTCTTCACCAACACCGTCACCACGCCGTCGTGCTGCCGAAACTCATCTACTACTTCGCCCGTCTTGCTGGATCGAGAAGGCGAGGACGTCATCGAGCTGAACGTGTGCAGAACTCAGAGGTGCCGTGCGTTCGGTACTTGGATCGGTTGGATCGTGAAGACGTACGACTACATCAATCGTGTTGATAAACGCTTCCGCTTAGCGATCTTCAAGGGTATGAAGATACACTCCCCCTCTCGTTGCTATGCATCATCATGATCTTGCGTGTGCGTAGGAAATTTTTAGAAATTACTACGTTCTCCAACACCTATTACAAATAACAGATTATTCTTCGGCACCTTATATTAGTAATAGAAAATATCATTTATCTTATCTGTGGGAGACTTGCATGAGATCTCACTTTTCGGTGAGATCAACCAGACAAAGTCATATTTAGACATTTAAAAAATCTGAAATTATTTGACAACATTCATGTGGGGTATGTCTACAACCCCGAAAAAAATCAGCTCAAAACACGTTATACATTTAGGGGTTCAAATAAGACAAATTCAAATATGAATAGTTGCAGCTTTGGGTGAATAGTACTTTGACACTATTCCCATCTGATTTTGTCTTTTTTCTTTCTATTAATGTAAGTTGAATTAGGAGCTTAAACGTTTTGAGGTTGCACATCAAATGTTGATGTGTGTATACAAATTTTGTTGAGAATGAACATATTTATTTTTTCAAAAAGATCGATCTCATAGATCTCACATTACATGATGTGAGATCTCACACAAGTCTCCCACTATCTTATCATATCAGTCACAGATTTGAATCAGATTGTGCTGCCAAAAATCTGTTGGTGTATCCTATAAAACAGGTTCGGAACGGTTTCGGTCAGAGACGGAGACCAAGTGGTGGCAAAGCTTTTCTCACGGCGCGTCGTTGATGAATACAGGAGGTAGAAGATTTTGTCACATTCAAAGATTTGAAACTATTTTACTGGAAGATTAGGTACGCCTATTCGGTCGTAGGCGTACCTAAGATAATACATATCACCTGGCGATGACAAATAGCACTTCCATTTGTTTGCACTCGTACGTGCTGGCATGTTGTTTATATAGCTGGTCATAGTGGGAAGTAACTTATACTAGTGTCATACATATAATACTAGTCTAAATTACTACCTTCATAGTTCAAAGTAACATAATAGTAGTATTATAGATGGCTTCATTTATTAGCTTGTAGACTCATTTTGTCTTAAACAACGCTATGTTACAGTAACAAATGATGTTACCATTTTTTATTAACTACTTGCCACATAAGCAAAATAAATTAGAGTGTCCTATGTTACTAGTTAAGTTACTCCCACTGTGACTAGCCTATCACCACGCATACCAGTAGTCTTAGTACTATTTTATCGCGGGGAGTACATCTAGAGCTGACTAATGATTGAACTGATTAACTGACCATTTAAAAAGCAATCCATCCGTCGGTCCAAAACCCGCGGCTTACAAGACAGAGCAGAGCATTGCACGGCATCGCTCGCGCGCCACTCGAGAGCATTGTGCTAGCTAGTGAGGGAAGAAGCTAGTGGTGGTGGCAATGGCGGGGGCACCTTTGGTGTTGGTGATGCTCGTGGTGGCGGTTGGTGTCGCGGCGGCGGAGCGTGGCGGAAAGCTGCAGCAGGGGTTCTACGAGCAGAGCTGCCCGCGGGCAGAGCAGATCGTGAAGGACTACGTAGAGCAGCAAATACCCCGGGAGCCATCCGTCGCCGCCACCCTCATCCGCACCCACTTCCACGACTGCTTCGTCAGGGTACGTTACGTACGCTCTTTCGTCAGGTGCACCGTCCACGGCGACGGCGACGGCAATGCCGGCGCGTGTTTGTTCTGGGTCCTGATGATCGGAATGGCGCTGGTGCAGGGGTGTGACGCGTCGGTGCTGCTGAACGCGACGACCGGCGGCGGGGAGGCGGAGAAGGACGCGGCCCCCAACCTGACGCTGCGCGGCTTCGACTTCCTGGACCGCGTCAAGGCCCTCGTCGAGCAGGAGTGTCCAGGCGTCGTCTCCTGCGCCGACATCCTCGCGCTCGCCTCCCGCGACGCCGTCGGAATCATCGTGAGTGCTCTGCTTTCCTGTCCTCACACACACATAGAATACACGTGCGCACTGTCCTCACACACACACACATAGAATACACGTGCGCACACGCGCGCCTCGGTGACTGATCGACGATGAGCGAGAAAAATGCAGGGCGGGCCGTTCTGGCGCGTGCCGACGGGGCGGCGCGACGGCAGGGTGTCGATCAAGCAGGAGGCGCTGGACCAGCTCCCGGCGCCCACCATGAACTTCACCGACCTCCTCGCCTCCTTCCGCGCCAAGGGCCTCGGCGTCGCAGACCTCGTCTGGCTCTCAGGTAAGACGTTTTGTGTGTTTCCTCGCTCATTTCAGCTCGTATATAGTTCACATTAAATTATTCATTCAAGACATCTTTTATTTCTGAGCGGAGGGAGCACTAAGTATCAGTAGCCGAGTTCATGGCATACCGATTACAGTTTAGCTACATGTCAGTCAGCGAATTTCAAATTTGGGACAATCAATTTTGAATAAAGAAAGAAGAAGGAAGGACCTCACTGGAGAGAAGGAAGGGGCTCGCCGTCAGCATCCCATTATCTATCTTAGAGTTTAGGGTGGGGCGGTGGTGGGCCTTCGCCGGAGAAAAAACTCGGCGGGGGTCCCAAAGGGATGGCCGGGGTCGGCGGAAGACCAACGGTGGGGGTGGTTGGCGGTGAGGAGATCACGGGAGTGCCACCGACCGCGGACGGTGGATGCCGGCGGTTAGGGCTGGGTTGGATCGGCGGGTGAGAGAGAGAGGAAGAAGAGAAACAGTGTCTGTCTGAGGTTGAAGACGATCAACGTCTATTGAATCTTGATTGAACGGTTGATACAGGAGAAGGATAATCGACTGAAAGTTTTCTTCTTTAAGACTATTGACCTGTAGCCGGTCCCTATCGATTATTGGCACCCGATACATGCACGGTGATGGTGATGTGAAGCTTACTAGTGACGCACAAGCACTCGAGCAAACATTGGTTGGACATATAGTTGAGTGAGTAGTGAGAAACTGAAAGTCATCTTCGCTTACAAGCTCATTTGAGCTCACGATGATTAGTAAAATTCAGAAATACTGAAAACAAATTCAAAAAGTTCTGAGTTTTTTTGGTAAACTTTGACGAATGTTTTGAGTGCCTTTAAAGTTTCATCATGAAATGAAATTCGTGGAAATTGTGGCAAAAAATAAATCGGCACTCTAAAAGGCTTTTGAAAAAACCACTTTTGGAGCATCATTTTTTTTGCCATTACTTCCATGAATATCATTCGATAATGAAATTTTGTGAGCGCTCAAAACATTTATAACTGTTTGCCACAAAACAAATTCATGTTTTTTATTAATATTTAGGAGTTTACTATTCACCCGATCGAGCTCACTGGAGTTCGGGCTCAGAATCACCACGCACTATGTTCGGAACCGAAGTCCTTTGCTAGATTCATGATTTTTCGATCAAGACAGCTGGTAGCTAGCTAGCCGGTAGCTACCAGAGGGAGTGCGAGGTTATGGTGCACGGGCACCATGGTGCCCTTTTTTTGAAACAAGTAAAAACCATATTTAAAAGTTTAAACATAATCCATGAAAAAAGTTCTGGAAAAAATGTTATTTGCAAGCTGTACTTCAAAAAATGCTGGCACAAAAAGAAAAAAATGCCAATTTAAAATTTCATATTGTCTTTTCTTTGTACGCCACATTTGCAAGTAAAATGTGGTGAAATCGGCACATACATATATACTCCCTCCTTCCATCTATATAGGGCCTAATGTGTTTTTCAAGACCGCCTTTTGACTGTTGACAAAATGACAAGATTAATAATACATGAAATGTATAATGTGAAAATTATATCATTGAAAGCTCCTTTCACATACGAATTTGATGCTTTGCTTTGTGTAAGTTGCATGCCATATTATTGCTCTAACTTTCGGTCAAAGTTAGCCTCGAAAAACGCATTAAGCCCTATATAGATGGAAGGAGGGAGTAGTACACACACACATGTGTGTGTGTGTGTGTGTTTACAATTTTTTTACGTTGTAGAATTACCTTTTTGGAAACGGGCACCATGGTACCCATGCACCATTTGCAATATTCGCTACCAGAGGGTCCTACTCATTACTACCCAGTTCCCACTCAGATAACATAGTCACATGACAGGACAACCACTAATGGTGTTATTGAGGTGAAAATTGACAAATCTGGCCCTTTTCTTAAATTTTGGTATAAAATGAACCCAATTCATTATGATTTCAAAAAAGAGCCCACTCTTGCATGCATGATGCCCAAGGCTAGGGCATCATTGCTTGATAGCATGGCGCCTGAGCCCCATTTTGTGATTCGTTTTGGATTGGGTTCATTTTTTGCTAAAGTTTTTTAAAAAGGGCTAGTGTGTCCATTTTCACATTGTTGCTTGCTGAAACTGATGTGTCCAAGATAAAAAGAAAACACAAGTGAACCACACGCCTGGCCGACTATGTGCAGCTCTACAAAAGCACCAACAGTACTACCTGCATTCTATAGTTAGAACGTAGTGCCTGTGTATATATTTTTAGATCAAACATTGCAAATTTTATTTAATTTGGTGAGCATATTATCTACATCTAGAATACCAGATACATACTTCTAGATACACCATGACCTCGTATTTCCATATTTTATATGTGTGGAATTATATATATTTGTAATTTCATGTTTAAACTTGACCAAACTTTGTAAAAATTGGCTTTTGGAAAAATCTATAAGCACTAGATTGTAGAACGGAGGAAATATATGTTAGTGGTTTAAGACTTTGGTCGATGCTGATTAGATGTGAAACTAGCAGACAGACTAATAACAATACACATTGTAGCTCCACTAGCTCCACGGATTTTATATTTGTTGCACTGCACGGTCATGGATGTTGACATGCTAAGTCGCTAACTACTGGAGTACATATATTTAGCTTGGAACTTTGGGGCATGATCGTGATAAAATGTGAAATGTGTTGGCGATATGTTGATCAATGACATGTAAACAATAGCGGCACAGTGTACAAGTACACATGAACCCGCAAAGACATCTTGGACTCAACTCTGTCACTGTCTGTTAAGTTTTTAGTTACAATCTTAGGTCATTGATTCGCATGTATTTATATGTAGTAAACCTTAATGGGCAAACTGTTATGATTTAGAGACCTGTACGCTACTGTCAGTCTGCTAAGAGCATCTACAGACGGTCCCTTCAAATCCTCCTCAAGCATTTGCGGATAAAAAAAAAGCTGCATGTGTTTTTCAAACGACACACATCTAATGTAGTTTAGCTAGCTTTAGTACATTCCTGGACATCCTCAAGATTTCCCTGGAAAGTTGACAGTCCTCCATATGCCATAGCATTGTCGTATTACTGAACTTTGCAGTTTGCACTTGTTATGCTGTGTTCTGTTCACCACCTGACCTGAGCATCATGTACCGATACAACACAGGGGCGCACACCATCGGCATCTCGCACTGCAACTTCTTCAGCGAGCGGCTATACAACTTCACCGGCCACGGTGGGCCAGGCGACGCAGACCCATCTCTGGACGCCGAGTATGCGGCCAGCCTCCGCCGAACCAATTGCACCACACCCACGGACAACACCACCATCGTCGAGATGGACCCCGGGAGCTTCCTCACCTTTGACCTCAGCTACTACCACGGCCTGCTCCAGCACCAGGGACTCTTCCAGTCCGACGCCGCGCTCATCACTGACGCCGCGGCAAGGGCAGACGTCGAGAGCGTGGCCAAGGGCCCCCCAGAGGTGTTCTTCCAGGTGTTCGCACGGTCCATGATGAGGATGGGCATGATAGAAGTCAAGACCGGTGGCGATGGGGAGATCAGGCGGCACTGTGCAGTAGTCAACAACTAGTGGCATGTGTCGTTGCTGGCACATGGACGATTGTGTTTGTATGTTAAGTTACACTTTTCTTTTCCATTTTTGTTTATGGTTTTTAGTTATTTACACTCTTATTTTAAAGCGGTTTTTTAGTTCTGGTCCGAGTGATATATGTCTTCTTTCTCTTTTGATGAAAGTAAAAAATAAACTAGGAACACGTGCGAATAAAGCAGGAAGGAGTATGTGGCAATGATAGAGAGACTAATAATGTTGAAAAATTACTGAATTTTCAACACCTGGACAACCTCATACAGGAGGCGCCACCAACAGCAAACTAAAAACGAAGTAGCCGATTACACAGTTCACTTGTACCCACCACGGCTGTGGGCACTTATTTTTCACAGGCTAAAGTATCAGGAACTTATACATAATATTTCTTCTCCTCCAACATTTAACTTCCTGGGCTACCTTTCAATCTCCATCAGCGACTCCAGCCAACGCCATCTGTTACTCGATCATAGGTCCCCATCCTTTGCTTACTATGAAAAAACTCAGTAGCCACTAGCAGAACAAGCCTAACCAGCTTCTTCTCGTGGATACAAGCAAAATGAACCTGTGCTGTCATAATTATAGCTAATTAAAGGGTATCAACTTGTAACAGGGCGTCTTCATTTCTATGTCCCAATACCTCCCATCTCTACCGATGACATGAACGGTTGGGCTAATGAGCTAGCAAAAGCAAAAACATAAAGTGCATGGTGGACACATAAGGGGAGGCAACGAGGCTAGGCGAACCACTTATATTAAAAAAGGCGAGACAAAAAAAAACAAAGTAAACCTGAAAAAGGGTACCTGCAATTTTAAGAGACAGACGCTTTACACCATGAGTTATTAGAGGCGAGGATAGTGATAAATCGCAGGTGGACATGCAGCCATGCGAGGTCGGTATCTATCACCACTCGTTGCCACGTGATTCGTGCTGCTCCAATACATCAATACGGTATAACGTTTTCTGGTCAGCGTATAGGTCTTGTATTGCCTCTGTCTTCCCCAGTAAATGGCCAACAAGGCAAACTCCCACATTGAAACGATAGGCGCATTGATCACACCGCAGTGCTAGCTGCACCACGCGGGAACGAGACACGCGTTGATTACACCTCGGCCACAAAGGCTTTGATGCTCCTCTCAGTCTTTTTAACAACCTGCTTGCTTGCTTGTGCTGCCATTCTCTTTTGTTCTCCTTCTCCATTCCTTTCAGTGTTGCCGGAGCTTCAAAGCATGTGCTCGTCCATGTCCCAGAGTTGTTCAATACCACCTCCCCACCACATGGCCAACCAGATGCCTCCATCTTCTCCACGCCGTGCTAATCTTTCTTCTTGTCACAGCATGGAGGCTGCAGTTTCTGGAAGTGGGAGAACATATGATTTCGCACGCATCGGTCCATCGCCACATATCACTTATCAAATAGAACCAGGCATTGTTGAAGAACATTTTCATGCTGGGTCTCGTGAACCTGCTGGCCTCTGCGTAGGGACTGACGTAGTCTTTCATATGATTTTCGTGTTCTATGCAATGCATGTATCCGCTAGTGCACTATGCTTGCTCACGCAGGCTGCGAGCTGACCTATCAATAAAATTTTAAGGACCCGTTGTGTGCATGCAGCAGCGTTTTGGCAAGTTGTAATCGACCCGTACGTAATTAGTGGACCCCTAATCACGAAACAAATGTCAATACACCAGACAACAGAGATGTCATAAATCCCTGCTGCCCACGCATGCGCCCGACCCACCCAACGGAAATGTCAATTCACATCGACCGACATTCGTTTAAATGCACACCATCAATGCAACCAGCCCTCCTTTTCCTGAAACGGATGACATGGCAACATTTATAAGATCAAGCCAACTTTATCATCAAGTGCTACATATCTGTTCTCTGCCATCTCAACGTTCTTCTCGTCTGAATCCATAATATCTATTCTTTGACGAACCTCAACAAAATCTAACAAATCTGCAAATCTACCACTTGGGTCATCTTCAGTCACCTCTCGCAGTGTGCTGAGCCACCCCGAATGGCTTCCAAAAACCACTGAATCAGGGTGGAATGGCAACTCAAACGTCTCACTAGATCGAGGCAAACGAGATATCATCACAGGTGGGCGCGTACGCTCGTAGGCAAAGAAAACAACGCATCAGATAGTGTTTTTGATGGTCTAACCTGATCTCCGTCGGTGAAGAATCCATCTCCACTGCTCCCTCTGTTCCTCCACAGGCAACGGCTTGGGGGAGATCTAAAGTGCGAGCAACTAGGTAGTGTGCGCGCTCAATGATGTCCACCCAACAGCGAGAGCAGTTATGCCATCGCCGGGGCCGTCACGTGGGTCATGTTTCCATAGGAACATAAATGCTGTCTGGGCCACTGGCTTGGTGTATACAACAACGTATTCGTGAAGCTGGTAATTAGCGTGCCATGTATTTGCGAATGGGCTATAATAAGTAGCAATCACGACGCGCAGAAGGACGGCCAAGATAACGGCATCGCGTGGCACCATGCGCCAAAAATTCACGTCCCCAGGATAGAGGGTAAATAACAAAAAACTGCCATATTTTAGGCTAAGTTTACAAAAAAAAACTACCATTTTCTTTAATTTCTCAAAAAACTACCACAAAATTAGTTGGTTGTTTCAAAAAACACTAGCTGGTAAAGCGTTAACTTTTAACCATGATTATAACAACACTGGTTCACCCGCCAGGTCTGACGTAACATAAAACTCAACACCGTTAGTTTTGACCGTTATGACAGGTGGAGCCGACATGTCGGTCCCTTCAAAAAGGTATAACAACAATCAACTCCCTCGAACTTTTTTTATAAAAAGCAATCAGGTCATGTAACTTGTTTATAAAAAGTAACCGGGGCCCTATATTTTTTTTATAAAAAGCAATCAGGTCCCTGTGGCCATGGCAGCGCCGACGATGGTGGTGCCGGCCGTGCTGCTCCTTGCCGCATTGCTGCTTGTCGTGTTGCCGTTTGCTGCGATACTGCTTGCCATCGTGCTGCCTTGCTGCGCTGCTGTTTGTCGTTCGTGCTGCTGCTTGCCGCGCTACCTTATCGCGCCGCTACTTGCTGCCGCCCGCTGTTGCTGCTGCTTGATGGGGAGCATGGTTGAGAGTAGGAGTGGGTGGCTAGGCGCCAGTGCTGGAGAAGATAAAGACACAGAAGAGAATGGAGACATAGGAGAAGAAGCTGACATGTGGGCCCCACTCGGTCATAACAGTCAACTTAACTTTTTATATAATGATGTTGACTTTTTTGCCACATGAAGCTGAACAGCGGTCCCTCCATTCAGTCACTAGTGTTTTTTGGAACAATCAACCAAAATAGTTGTAGGTTTTTGAGAAATTAAAGAAGGTGGTACTTTTTTTAACCATAATTCCAAATGTGGTAGTTTTTTTCTATTTACTCCAAGGATAGAGGAGGACATAGATGACATTACTCCCTCTAGTACTTTTTACTTCGTGTATAAGATTTGGTGTCAAGTCAAACTTTGTAAAGTTTGACTAAATTTACATTAAAAATTAACAATCTACAATACCCAATATATATACCATGAAACTACATTTCATAATGAATCTAGCAATGTTGATTTGTCATTGTGAATGTTGATACTTATTCCTATAAGTTTGTTCAAAGTAGAGATACTTTGACTTTGGACAAAACTTATTTGCAGACTTAAAAGAGCCGGAGGGACTACAATCAATGTTAGGAAGGAATGTGTGTCGAATAAAGTGGGTGGTGAAGTATTGTTGTTGACATTTCGTATATACATCAACAACGGAACATGGATATTAGATTTATTCTTGCTTTGATAGAGAACACTTCATACAAATTTAAACATATGCATTCTAGGTCAGTCAAGTGGATGTTCTTTTCTTGGCGGTGTGTATGAGTATGACCCTCCAGATACCCAGATGTGTACTATCTGTAGTATGCCCTTGAAGTAAATGCAGAAGTCGTACAACTTATCTCTCTTAAATTAGGAGGTTCTGGAATCCAGATATAGACTTAGTACCCCATTTTTCAGATTAGGTTAGAAGAACCTTAAAAGTAAGAAAATAAGTTGACTACTACTTCTGGTCTAGTAACAAGAAAACTACCGCTAGGCATCAGACTAGTGATCCCTTGCTTCCCATCAGACCAACGGATGACTATTGGATTCACGTCACACTATTCGTCTGATCCGATATGATGTTAGGCGTTCAGTTTTTTCCTTCCTAATTTGGCACTCCCCACTCAATTCTTCCTTAATTTTGTGCTGCTGGTAACGAACTGCTTCGTAGAAATTATGTTGCTTGAGTGTGGTGGCTAGACAGAGGCATCTAAGGAGTAGGTTCAGTGAGATCGGGTGACAATGATGATATCAGACCGACGGTTCTGGAGTTTGGTGGCTATACAGGGCCATGGGAAGACTTTTCATGCCTAATATCCTCATGCACGGCCACAACCGAGGTAGGAAGCAATCGTAAGGAAGCATGTTAGCCTATATTTTTATTCATCACATGATATGTATTTTTCTTAAAGCATCTGATTTGAGTCTTTGCTTTTTAGTTTGCCACAATCATCCTTGCTGTACACACCTTTTGAGAGGGACACACATGAATCATGATTTATTAGAATACTCTGTGTGCTTCACTTATATCTTTTGAGCTAGGCAATTTTGCTCTAGTGCTTCATTTATATCTTTTTAGAGAACGGCAGTGGCTTTATTTTGTAGAAATTGTTGAACTCTCATGCTTCACTTATATTATTTTGAGAGTCTCTTAACAACATGGTAATTTACTTTGGTTATAAATTTAGTCCTAATATGATAGACATCCAAAAGGGATATAATAAAAACTTTCATATAAAGTGCATTGAATATTATGAGAAGTTTGATTCCTTATGATTGTTTTGAGATATAAAGATGGTGATATTAGAGTCATGCTAGTAAGTAATTATGGATTGTAGAAATACTTGTGTTAAAGTTTGTGATTCCCGTAGCATGCACATATGGTGAACCGTTATGTGATAAAGTCGGAGCATGATTTATTTATTGATTGTCTTCCTTACGAGTGGTCATCGGGGATGAGCGATGGTCTTTTCCTACCAATATACTCCCCTAGGAACATGCGCGTAGTACTTCGTTTGGATAATTAATAGATTTTTGCAATAAATATGTAAGTTCTTTATGACTAATGTTGAGTCCATGGATCATACGCACTCTCGCACTTCCACCATTGCTAGCCTCTCTTGTGCCGCGCAACTTTCACCGGCACCATACACCTACTATATATCTTCCTCAAAACAACCACGATACCCACCTATTATGGCATTTCCATAGCCATTCCGAGATATATTGCCATGCAACTTTCCACCATTTTGTTTATTATGACACGTACCATCATTGTCATATTGCTTTGCATGATCATGTAGTTGACATCGTATTTATGGCAAAGTCATCTTTCATAATTCTTTCATACATGTCATTCATGATTCATTGCACATCCCGATACACCACCGGGGGCATTCATATAGAGTCATAGTTTGTTCTAAGTATCGAGTTGTAATTCTTGAGCTGTAAGTAAATACAAGTATGATAATCTTCATTATTAGAGCATTGTCCCATGTGAGGAAAGGATGATGGAGACTATGATTCCCCCACAAGTCGGGATGAGACTCTGGACAGAAAAAAATAGGCCAAAAAAAGGGAGAGCCCAAAATAAAAAAATGAGAGAAAAGAGAGAAGGGGCAATGTTACTATCCTTTTACCACACTTGTGCTTAAAAGTAGCACCATGATCTTCATGATAGAGAGTCTCCTATGTTGTCACTTTCATATACTAGTGGGAATTTTTCATTATAGAACTTGGCTTGTATATTCCAATGATGGGCTTCCTCAAATTGCCCTAGGTCTTGTGAGCAATCAAGTTGGATGCACACCCATTTAGTTTCTTTTTGAGCTTTCATAAACTTATAGCTCTAGTGCATCCGTTGCATGGCAATCCCTACTCACTCACGTTGATATTTATTGATGGGCATCTCCATAGCCCATTGATACGCCTAGTTGATGTGAGACTATCTCCTTATTTTTGTATTCTCCACAACCACCATATTATATTCCACCTATAGTGTTATGTCCATGGCTCACACTCATGTATTGCGTGAAAGTTGAAAAAGTTTGAGAACATCAAAAGTATGAAACAATTGCTTAGCTTGTCATCGGGGTTGTGCATGATTTGAATATTTTGTGTGATGTAGATGGAGCATAGCCAGACTATATGATTTTATAGGGATAAGCTTTCTTTGGCCATGTTATTTTGAGTAGACATAATTGCTTTGTTAGTATGCTTGAAGTATTATTGTTTTTAGGTCAATATTAAACTTTTTTTTGAATCTTATGGATCGGAACATTCATGCCACAATAAAGAAAATTACATGGATAAATATGTTAGTAGCATTACACATCAAAAATTTTGTTTTAATCGTTTACCTACTCAAGGACGAGCAGGAATTAAGCTTGGGGATGCTTGATACGTCCCCAATGTATCTATAATTTTTATTGTTCCATGCTATTATATTATCTATTTGAATGTTTTATATGCATTAATATGCTATTTTATATCATTTTTGGACTAACCTATTAACCTAGAGCCCTGTGTCAGTTTCTGTTTTTTCCTTGTTTTAAAGTTTCACAGAAAATGAATATCAAACAGAGTCCAAACGGAATTAAACCGTGAGATCCCATATATATTCCCAGGGGATAGGGCGTGCCCCCTGCCTTGTGGGCCCCTCGTGACTCCCCTGACCTAATTCTTCGTCCCAAACTACCAGAAGTATTCACAAAAACACTTTTCCACCGCCGCAACCTTCTGTCCCGTGAGATCCCATCTTGGGCCCTTTTTTGGCATCCTACCGGAGGGGGATTCGATCACGGAGGGCTTCTACATCAACTATATTGCTCTTCCGATGAAACGTGAGTAGTTTACCACAGACCTACGGGTCCATAGCTAGTAGCTAGATGGCTTCTTCTCTCTCTTTGATTCTCAATACCATGTTCTCCTCGATGTTCTTGGAGATATACCCGATGTAATATTCTTTTGCGGTGTGTTTGTTGAGATCTAATGAATTGTGGATTTATGATCAGCTTATCTATGAATATTATTTGAATCTTCTGTGAATTCTTTTATGCATTATTTGATATCTTTGTAATTCTCATTGAACTATCTGTTTGGTTTGGCCAACTAGATGGGTTTTTTCTCGCAATGAGAGAAGTGCTTAGCTTTGGGTTCAATCTTCCGGTATCCTTTCTCAATGACAGTAGGGGCAACAAGGCACATAGTGTATTGTTGCCATCGAAAATAAAAAGATGGGTTTTTACATCATATTGCTTGAGTTTATTCCTCTACATCATGTCATCTTACTTAATGTGTTGCTTTGTCCTTCATGAGCTCAATACTCTTGATGCAGGCAGGAGTCGGTCGATGTGTGGAGTAATAGAAGTAGATGCAGAATCGTTTCAGTCTACTTGGCACGGACGTGATGCCTATATTTCATAATCATTGCCTTAGATATCGTCATAACTTTGAGTGTAGTGATACGGTGCCCAGGCTCATCTGCACCCAGTCAGAAAAGAATTCAAAACAAATAGTAGAAAAATTCAAAAAATTCCAACAATTTTCCCATGGTAGACAGTTTATTACGTGAGGTTCGCTCCAAATATTAGATCATTTACGCATCTGAGTAGCTCTTAGTAAAAAAGACAAATCGGGTCAAAACAGTACATGAACAGTAAATTATTTTACGGACTCCAAATTTGTCTTTTTTGACAAGAGTTGCTCAATTGTCCAAATGATTTCAAAATTGGGGCGGACCTGGCGCATCAAATTTTCTACCATGGGAAAAAATGGAATTTTTTGAATTTTTTTAGGATTTGTTTTGATTTTTTTATTCAGCACAGGTGCAGATGAGCCCGAGCTCAGAAAAGGATTTTCGCATAACTTTGCGTTTTTATATGAATTGCTCGACAGTAATTTGTTCACCCACCGTATTATTTGTTATCTTGAGAGAAGCCTCTAGCTAGTGAAACCTATGGCCCCTGGATCTATTTTCCATCATACAAGTTTCCGATCTACTATTTTGCAATCTTTTACTTTGCGATCTATAAACTAAAAATACCAAAAATATTTACTTTATCTTTTGCTTAGTTTCATCTATCTCTATCAGATCTCACTTCTGCAAGTGACCGTGAAGGGATTGATAACCCTTTTATCGCGTTGGGTGCAAGTTGTTTGATTCTTTGTGCAGGTATTGGTGATTTGTGTGTTGTCTCCTACTAGATTGATACCTTGGTTCTCTAACTGAGAGAATTACTTATCTCTACTTTGATGCATCACCCTTTCCTCTTCAAAGGAAAAACGAACACAAGCTCAAGAAGTAGCAGCAAACACCTGGCTGGCAGGGAATTCCAACTGCTCCTTGGGCAAAGTAGAGATGGTGGCGTCAAGATCCAACTAGGTGCAGTCCGTGCGGGCGGGGGTGGGCACAGACTGGCTGGCGAGGTAGGCAGCTACGAGGTCATGCGCAGCCGGCTAAGGGGGTGGAGTGGTTGTACGAAGTGGCAGCAGTGGGGTGGCGCTGATGGTCGTTGGCTCGTGTGCGCGCTTGTCGTTGATGCGCCCCCTTGAGCTGCCATTGTGGCACCGATGGACCGACGTCCTGCTACGCCGTCTTGAGGTCATCTCGCCTGGTGCCGCTGCCTCGCCCCTGGGGTCAGGCCGATCCCCAGGAGTGTATACTTCCAGGAGCATTGCCCGCTGCCTTGGTTGCTGTTATCATGGTCGTCCTCGCGCCGGCTGCCGTTGGAGGGGAATCCACGACAGCCAGAGAAGAGCTCCACCGGCACACGTTTGCGGGCCTGCTCCTGGCCATCCGCCATATTCATGGTCCAGACGACCGGCTCGATGCGCGGCAGGGCCTCGCCCTCGTTGGTATCCAAGGACGGAATGCCACACAGGCCGGAGTGGGAGGATGGCGGCAAGCGCGGCGTCCAGTCTTCCACCCGGTCGACATGGATGAGGAGGTCGTAGCGCTTCACTCCCGGAGGAGGTAGCACCAAGCGGTCTGGCGCGAGTAGTCGAGCATCTCCTCCACATGGCCAGCACTGTGCTTCATCACCCAGAGCATGTGGGTCATCAGGATGTGGGCGATGTCCACACTCAGGCCCAGCAGGCGAACGTCTTCGCGTGGCCATGCTCGTGTGTTCGGCTGTCGAGGTGGTTGATGTCTACTACACAACCTTCTTCTTGTATTCTTGTAGACGTTGTTGGGCCTCCAAGTGCAGAGGTTTGTAGGACAGTAGCAAATTTCCCTCAAGTGGATGACCTAAGGTTTATCAATCCGTGGGAGGCGTAGGATGAAGATGGTCTCTCTCAAGCAACCCTGCAACCAAATAACAAAGAGTCTCCTGTGTCTCCAACACACCCAATACAATGGTAAATTGTATAGGTGCAATAGTTCGGCGAAGAGATGGTGATACAAGTGCAATATGGATGGTAGATATAGGTTTTTGTAATCTGAAAATATAAAAACAGCAAGGTAGCAAATGGTAAAAGTGAGCGTAAACGGTATTGCAATGCTAGGAAACAAGGCCTAAGGTTCATACTTTCACTAGTGCAAGTTCTCTCAACAATAATAACATAACTGGATCATATAACTATCCCTCAACATGCAACAAAGAGTCACTCCAAAGTCACTAATAGCGGAGATCAAATGAAGAGATTATTGTAGGGTACGAAACCACCTCAAAGTTATCATTTCTGATTGATCTATTCAAGAGTCCATAGTAAAATAACGCGAAGCTATTCTTTCGGTTTGATCTATCATAGAGTTCATACTAGAATAACCCCTTAAGACACAAATCAACCAAAACCCTAATGCCACCTAGATACTCCAATGTCACCTCAAGTATAAATGGGCATGATTACACGATATGCATCACACAATCTCAGATTCATCTATTCAACCAACACAAAGAACTTCAAAGAGTGCCCTAAAGTTTCTACCGGAGAGTCAAGACGAAAACGTGTGCCAACCCCTATGCATAAGTTCACAAGGTCACTGAACCCGCAAGTTGATCACCAAAACATACATCAAGGAGATCACGTGAATATCCCATTGTCACCACAGATAAGCACAGGCAAGACATACATCAAGTGTTCTCAAATCCTTAAAGACTCAATCCGATAAGATAACTTCAAAGGGAAAACTCAATCCATTACAAGAGAGTAGAGGGGGAGAAACATCATAAGATCCAACTATAATAGCAAAGCTCGCGATACATCAAGATCGTGCCAAATCAAGAACACGAGAGAGAGAGATCAAACACATAGCTACTGGTACATACCCTCAGCCCCGAGGGTGAACTACTCCCTCCTCGTCATGGAGAGCGCCGGGATGATGAAGATGGCCACCGGTGATGGATCCCCCCTCCGGCAGGGTGTCGGAACAGGGTCCCGATTGATTTTTGGTGGCTACAGAGGCTTGCGGCGGCGGAACTCCCGATCTATGGTGCTCCTGGATGTTTTCGGGGTATATGGGTATATATAGGAGGAAGAAGTAGGTCGGTGGAGCTGCGAGGGGCCCACGAGGGAGGGGGCACGCCCAGGGGGGCAGGCGCGCCTCCCTGCCTCGTGGCCTCCTTGCTTCTTTCTTGACGTCCACTCCAAGTCCTCTGGATCTTATTTGTTCCAAAAATCTCTCTCCCGAAGGTTTCATTCCGTTTGGACTCCATTTGATATTCCTTTTCTGCGAAACACTGAAATAGGCAAAAAAACAACAGTTTGGACTGGGCCTCCGGCTAATAGGTTAGTCTCAAAAATAATATAAAAGTGTATAATAAAGCCCATTAAACATCCAAAACAGATAATATAATAGCATGGAACAAACAAAAATTATATATACGTTGGAGACGTATCAAGCATCCCCAAGCTTAATTCCTGCTCGTCCTCGAGTAGGTAAATGATAAAAATAGTTTTTTTTTGATGTGGAATGCTACCTAGCATAATTCTCAGTGTAATTTTCTTTATTGTGGCATGAATGTTCAGATCCAAAAGATTCAAGATAAAAGTTTAATATTGACATAAAAATAGTAATACCTCAAGCATGTTAACCAAGCAGTTTATGTCTTATCAAAAGAACATAGCCAAAGAAAGCTTGTCCCTACAAAATCATATAGTTTGGCCATGCTTCATTTTCATCACACAAAATGCTCCCATCATGCACAACCCCGGTTTCAGCCAAGCAATTGGTTCACACTTTTTAACACGCTTCAGCCTTTTCAACCCTCACGCAATACATGAGCATAAGCCATGGACATAGCACTATGGGTGGAGTAGAGTATGATGATAGGGATTATGTGAGAAAACAAAAAAGGAGAAAGTCTCACATTGACGCGGCTAATCAACGGGCTATGGAGATGCCCATCAATTGATGTCAATACGAGGAGTAGGGATTGCCATGCAACATATGCACTAGAGCTATAAATGTATGAAAGCTCATAAAAAAGAAACTAAGTGGGTGTACATCCAACTTGCTTGCTCACGAAGACCTGGGGAATTTTGAGGAAGCCCATCATTGGAATATACAAGCCAAGTTCTATAATGAAAAATTCCCACTAGTATATAAAAGTGACAAAATAAGAAACTCTCTATCATGAAGATCATGGAGCTATTTTGAAGCACAAGTCTGGAAAAAGGATAGTAACATTGTCCCTTCTCTCTTTTTCTCTCATTTTTTTATTTGGGCTTCTTTGGCCTCTCTTTTTCTTTTTTTTTCTCTTTTTTTATTTGGGCTTCTTTGGCCTCTTTTATTTTGCATAAAGTCCGGAGTCTCATCCCGACTTGTGGGGGAATCATAGTCTCCATCATCCTTCCCTCACATGGGACAATGCTCTAGTAATGGAAATCATCACACTTCTATTTATTCACAACTCAAGAATTACAACTCAATACTTAGGACAAAATATGACCCTATGTGAATGCCCCCGGCGGTGTACCGGGATATGCAATGAATCAAGAGCGACATGTATGAAAGAAATATAAAAGTGGCTTTACCACAAATACGATGTCAACTACATGATCATGCAAAGCAATATGACAATTATGAGTGTTTCATAATAAACAGAATGGTGGAAAGTTGCATGGCAATATATCTCGGAATGGCTATGGAAATACCATAATAGGTAGGCATGGTGGCTGTTTTGAGGAAGATATAAGGAGGTTTATTTGTGATAGAGCGTATCGTATCACGGGGTTTGGATGCACCGGCGAAGTTTGCACCAACTCTCAATGTGAGAAAGGGCAATGCACGGTACCGTAGAGGCTAGCAAATTGCGGAAAGGTAAGAGTGCGTATAATCCATGGACTCGCATTAGTCATAATAAAGAACTCATATACTTATTGCAAAAGTTTATTAGCCCTCGAAGCAAAGTACTACTACGCATGCTCCTAGGGGAAGGGTTGGTAGGAGTTAACGATCGTGCGATCCCGACCTCTACTCATAAGGAAGGCAATCAAAGAACACCCCATGCTTCAAATTTGTCACACAACGTTCACCATACGTGCATGCTACGAGACTTGCCAACTTTAACACAAGTATTTCTCAATTTCATAATTACCCAACTAGCATGATTCTAACATTACCACCTTTATATCTCAAAACAATTATCAAGTATCAAATTTATCATAGTGTTTAATGCACTCCATATCAAAGTTTTTATTATACCCATCTTGGATGCCCATCATATTAGGACTAAATTCATAACCAAAGCAATTTACGATGTTGTTCTAAAAGACTCTCAAAATAATATAAGTGAAGCATGAGAGTTCATTAATTTATTCAAAATAAAACCACCACCATGCTCTAAAAAGATATAAGTGAAGCACTAGAGCAAAAGACAAACTACTCTAAAAGATATAAGTGAAGATCAATGAGTATTCGAATAATTGTGCAACTATGTGGAGACTCTCTAACATTTAAAAATTTCAGATCTTGGGATATTATTCAAACAGCAAGCAGAATAAAATAAAACAAAATGACGCTCCAAGCAAAAGACATATCATGTGGTGAATAAAAATATAGCATCAAGTAAAGAAAGAACCATACTGTAACTAATTTGGTTAACGCCATGTTAGACACATCGGGTCTCTCCAAGGCATGGTGGGGGGGGGAGGCGATATTGACTGCATGTCATGTCCTAAACCGAGTTCCCACAAAGAACAAAGAGATAACTCCATTCGAGGAATGGGAGAAGAAAAGGTTAAAGCTCTCTTATCTACGAACCTGGGGTTGTTTGGCGAAAGTCAACGTGCCAATTCCAAAGAAGCGAAAGCTAGGACCAAAAACTGTGGATTGTGTTTTCCTGGGATATGCTTTTCATAGCATTGGTTATAGATTCTTGGTTGTAAAATCCGAGGTACCTGACATGCATGTCGGTACGATCAAGGAGTCAAATGATGCAACTTTCTTTGAAGATATCTTTCCCATGAAGGATATGGCTACCTCATCTAATCAGAAGATGCCTAGTTCATCGAATCATGAACCAGTTACAATTAGTGAACCTGCCATTTTGATGAAACACTTTGAAAGACCTGTGGAGGAGAACAATGAAGTTCCTACTAGAAGGAAGAGACAGAGGACTGCAAAGTCCTTTGGTGATGATTTTCTTGTGTATCTCATAGATGACACTCCCAGTTCTATTTCAGAGGCATATGCATCTGAAGATGCTGACTACTGGAAGGAAGCGGTCCGTAGTGAGATGGACTCCATCTTGGCAAATGAAACTTGGGAGATAACCGATCGTCCTTATGGGTGCAAACCTATAGGATGCAAATGGGTATTCAAGAAGAAGCTTAGGCCTGATGGTACTATTGATAAGTACAAGGCTCGGCTCATGGCTAAGGGTTATACCCAAAAGGAAGGTGAACACTTCTTTGATACTCACTCGCTTGTGGCTCCACTGACCACTATTCGAGTACTACTTTCATGTGCTGCCTCACATGGTCTTCTCGTTCATCAAATGGATGTTAAGACTACTTTCCTAAATGGCGAGTTAGAAGAGGAAATTTATATGGAACAACCAGATCGGTTTGTAACAGATGGTCAGAAAGGGAAAGTGTGTAGGTTGCTGAATTCTTTGTATGGACTTAAGCAAGCACCCAAGCAGTGGCATGAGAAGTTTGAAAGAACTTTAACAGCCGCGGGCTTTGTTGTAAATGAAGCTGATAAATGTGTGTACTATCTCCCTGGTGGGGGGGAGTGAGTTACCTTTTGCTTATATGTTGATGACATTCTGATTTTCGGAACAAATCTGAAGGTTATTAAGGAGGTCAAGGATTTCCTATCTCGTTGCTTTGAGATGAAGGATTTAGGAGTGGTTGATGTCATTCTAAACATCAAGTTGTTGAGAGACGATGATGGTGGGATTACATTGCTCCAATCCCACTAAGTGGAAAAGATCTTGAGTCGCTTTGGCTACAGTGACTGCAAGCCCTCTCCAACACCATATGATGCTAGTGTGTTGCTTCGAAAGAATAGAAGAATTGCTAGAGACCAATTGAAATATTCTCAGATTATTGGCTCGCTTATGTATTTAACCAGTGCTACAAGACCTGACATCTCTTTTGCTGTTAGCAAACTGAGCCGGTTCGTGTCAAAACCAGGAGATGTGCATTGGAAAGCTCTAGAGAGAGTTTTGCGTTGTTTGAAAGGCGTTGCAAATTATGGAATTCACAACACTGGGCACCCAAAGGTGCTTGAAGGGTATAGTGACTCAAACTGGATCTCAGATGCTGATGATATAAAGGCCACGAGCGGATATGTATTCACTCATGGAGGTGGCGATGTTTCTTGGAAGTCTTGCAAGCAGACCATCTTAATGAGGTCAACAATGGAAGCAGAACTCACATCACTAGATACAACTATGGTCGAAGCAGATTGGCTTCACCGGCTCTTGAATGACTTGTTGATTGTTGAGAAACATGTACGGGCTATCCTTATGAATTGCGACAATCAAACTGTGATCACAAAAGTGAGCAGCTCAAAGGATAACATGAAGTCATGAAGACACGTTCAGAGAAGGTTAAAGTCTGTCAGAAAAATGAGAAATTCCGGAGTTATTGCATTGGATTATATCCAAACGTCTAAAAATCTGGCAGATCCTTTTACTAAGGGTCTATCACATAATGTGATAGATAATGCATCAAGGGAGATGGGTATGAGACCCACAATATGAGTTGTTAACAGTGGTAACTTATTCTTTGTGATCGGAGATCCCGTGAATTAGATGTGGAAGGCAAGCTGTTGGTCCACTGAGAGGAGAGTATACTTACTATTAACAATGCCACTCCATGAAGATGCAATACTCTCCTAATCTACATGGTAGGTTGATGTATATCTTAATGTGTTCTAAGTGGCTCATTGAAGCAGAGATGTTGTCCTGCAGAACATCTTTGAAGAATGCACCTATATGAGTCTGATTGTTAAACGTCGCAATCTATGAGAGTAGGGTTCTCTCTAGTAAACTCATGAAAGGTCTCAAAGTATGACGCATAAGCTCCACCCGCGGGGAAGACCCACGGTAGCCCAGTATCAGTCAAGGCTTTGTGTGAAGCTAGATTCACGGAAAACTTGCAGTTCAAGGCCCAGTCCACTGTTCAAGTTGCTTACTAGTGTAGCATAGAGTTCTAGGTGAAAGTTCAACTTAACAGTCTCCATTGCAGTACCGTATATAAAACAGTGTTTTGGAACCAAAGGTAGATTTTGTGTGCCTATGGGATCTGGTGGGGAATTGCTGGAATTTTTTCTATTTTGGGCCTAGCCCAATAGTAGTTTCAAAAATTCCTAATAAATCCTAGAGGCCCACGCCGCCCATTCGTGCAAGGCAAGAGGTGGAACTAAAGTTTAGTCCCACATTGCTAGTTTAGAGGGAGTTGGACCTCTTTATAAGGGAGGTTCTTTCCTCACTTGTATGAGCATGAGAACAAGAGGGACATCCATGCGCGCTCCTCCTCCGCCGCTTGCCTCGCCACGCCTCGTCACGACGCGCCACGGGTTGCGGAGATGAGCCGAGTCGATGTCTAAATTTTTTCCACGCACTACGGATATACGAAAGGTCACTCGAGAGCTGAAAAGTTTTTGTTGTAGTGGATATTGAATACGAACGCTGCACCCTTCGACTGCTGCCTATTTGTTTAGTCTCCCTCGTTCCCTTTAGCTCCCGGCGCGGCCTCTCGCCTCCTTCTCTTGCGCCTATAAAAGGGAGTTCGCTCCTCTCAGATAGACGCACCAGAACAACACAACCCTCTCGCCTCAGAGTTCCCGACCACTGAGCTACTGCTATGATCTTCTTCAACCCGGCTTGCGGCGTGCACCACAGGTCGGGACAGTAGGCCTCCAAAACCGCACCTTTTGAGTCCTGTACGGGAGAAGGGTGATAAGGTTTTTGGGGAGCGCTTCGCGCGACTACTGACTTCTTCATCACGGATGCCCCGGACTCCGAAGACTACTTCCCCGACGATGACTTCTTCACCGACGTCCACGACATCCTCGACGACATGGCTGGCGAGGACACCGACCCCAAGTCCAGCGCTTCTGTTGTTGCTGTCCCGTACGTGTTCTTCCTCTTTCTGTTAGAGGTCCTGCTATAGTTCCTTGTTCTAGTATTTGCCCTAGATATGTTAGACACTATTTCATATATGTAACTTGCTATACTGTCTGCTCTAGATGTGCTTAGTTACGGTTCATATATGAAGATGTTGTTTACCTTTTCTTTGTCAAATCGCATGACTTGTTTTACCACTGCTATACTAGTCATGCTTTATCTAGTATTTCTATTAATAAAATCCATAATGTGTCGTCACACACTAGACTAATGATGGATGTAGGTGTGTTGTCTCGTTTTTTCTCAGATGTACATTTTCGATGTCATGTGTATAACCGATAGACTCAGAAAATACAAATACTGAGTGGGCAACACACATTTATTTTTACAGTGCAAGGTAAGATTTTTAGCGATTTCATTAAGATAGAAAAACAGTACAGAGTGGCCGAGTTTGTGAGGAAAATTAGGCCGAAAACTAAATTATCC
>NC_057813.1:615287904-615297311 GCF_018294505.1 Triticum aestivum
AAGACATTACAGCTGGGGACAGAGACTAGAAGAAGACACACACATGAAGTGCCAAGACACAAAACTAACAAACGGAGCTCAAGAGCAACGAAAACGACCAGCACACTCTCAAAACCACTCATCCACGCCGAGCCAGGCCACCCGCTATACATCCAAGCATCATGGCCTAACATTATCATGTGAAAGACATCCTACAAGGTCCACCTTAGTCTACATGATGCTCGCCAAAGCTTTAAGAGCCTCGATCGCTTGCGGTGAGAGCATTTTTTTTACATGTCCATATAGGCCTTCATCTTGAGCTCAACGCCCTCTACTTTGCTCAGTTCTGGCAATTTACCAAAAGCCTCCAACTGCCTATGCTCTGCCCTTTTGGCCGTTGGGATGCGTGGGCAATACACATGACACCCTGAACAAACACATATTAATTTATATTAACACCCCTATATAACTGATAAAGACTAGAGATACTACTATAAGATGCATGTACTAGAGTTTTAGTTCAGCCGCAGGATCATGCCCCAACAGTTGTGATCGACAAGCGTATGCCTTTTCTTCCCAATGATGTTGTAGTTGGAGGGATGAGGTCTCTTCAGCAATCACTTGAACACTTTAATTTGCATACCCCTCTTGAAATGTAATGTTGGTCACAAGCATGCCGATGCATCCAATCCAACGACTAATTTGTATAGCATCCATTCAAAAAGAAAGGTATAAAATCACGGGGAATCTTTGGATTAAGTGCATAGAGTGTAAAAAGACGAGAATCTCCCAATGATTAACTTGTCACAAATACTATGCTTAGAGAAATTTTATCATGCTTACTGAAAGTGAGAGGTGTAACTAAGAACCTACTTTTAAAGGGCATGTACAAATGAAGGTCATCTCCAAGGGCTTGTTAATTTCTACCCTAGTGATCTTTGCAGTTACAGCCAGGTATGACCATCCCTGCAGTTCCTTTATCTGATGCGCTTGTAAAGTACTACTAAGTACTATGAAACAAAGTGACATCTTGCAAGGCCCTCCAAAGTAAGCTTAGAAGGGAGATGATGAGCATGGAAAAACATGCTACCAACTGAGATATGTAGAGTGTTAGTAAACCACCATCACTGAGCTGCTGACTTAGTTGCTACATCTCTCCTGATACCTATCACTCCCATCCAATGGCTAGGTTGCTGAGACATCAAGGGAAAGGCGAAAGAGAAAAACAACAAAACTATCATCATGGTTAACTCTTACAATGCTAGGAAACTGACATTGCAAAAACGACATCGGGACATGAAAGGAGGCAGTGTAAATATGTAGGTGGCGGTTGTACTTGATTTTTTTGGTATTGAAGGTGAGAGATTTGATGACATGGAGAGCATGGGTCACGTCTAATGTTAGGTGGAAGAGTTGTTCCAATTGGAGGTTCAGAATATGAGTAGTTTTAAACTATACAACTTTAGTTATCTTTAATAGGCTTGAATCCTTTTTTAAAAATTAATGAACAAATTTCAAAAACCTGAACAAAATTTTCAATTACATAAATATTTTTTAAAATATGTGAGCATTTGTTTAATTATGTCAACTTTTTTCAATTTCATGATCCTTTTTAAAAATACGTGAACTCATTTTTAGAATACATGCTTGTAAATGTATGTGCATTTTTTTATCTGTGATTAACTTTAATTCTTTATTATAAATTTATAAAAATGTAAATGTGTAATATATATGTTAGATTTGTGAATAATAACAATAATAAGTTGTACCTAATTTTATAATTAGCCACACTAATTGCAACCCATTCAGCTCCGACTATGCCTTGCTCACTACGTCGCAATGTATATGGGTTCATAGCAGGGAACAAGAAAATGAGAGCTACTATTCGGCGCCTTAGCCGTGGAATACCTCAACAGCGCACACCTGGCCGGCCCATTAGTGCTGCACCTTGCTCCCTGGCTTGTCCCGACCGCCTCCCTTGCTACTGGGTCAAGGAAAAACCAGTGGCTAACCGTTCAACAAAAATCAATCTGGTTTTTATTGATTAAATTTTTTGCAAATTTAAAAGATATTTATGGAATTAAAAGAAATTTATGCATTTGAAAAAAAATCACATATTTGAAAGAAAACATAATTTTAGAACAATGTTCACAAATTTGATTTTTTTTCTTTCAAATTTTTTCTTGAATTATGAAAAAAATAAACAATTAATAAATTAATATAAAATAAAAAAGGACAAAAGGAACAAAAGCCGAGTAACAAACCTGAAAAAATACATAAAAGGAGGAAAAGGGTAAAACCAGAACGGAAGCTTCTGATAGCTTTCCAAATCCAGGATAGTATAAGAAGGATACATGAGCTGCCCTAAAAGTTCTCTCTCAGATCATGTGGCCATGCCTCCATGCAAATTAACGCGTCACTCTTAGTCTTACTCACAAGGACGGGAGACATGCATGGTGCTCACATTCCTGAAAACTTTTGCATTTTGCTTGTTTCAAATTTCTCAATAGACAAGCACTACCGAGGTTGCAATAGTCTTCGTATGACTTGCCTTGTGGAGGTTACAACTTCCTCTAATCGCACATGAGCAGTTGCATAGATGTGCTTGCAACTCGTTCGGTTCTAAATAACTATTTCTCAAGCATAAAAAAATATCAAACATGTTGTTAATATTTTGGCTAGGATTGCTACACCGTGAAGCAAATCCATAGCTGGAATATCAATTTAGGGACTAAGAATAAATTCATCTCTAAGTACAATTTGTTAACATAGCTCAACAATGTGTGCGACGACGTTGATCCCCGTAGCAAATGTCAGTGCCACAACACGTCAACCTAACCAATTAAGGATTAAGAACACTTGTCGTCGCCGACATTGACCTTCCCGATCATGCTCAATGAACATCACATGGAACCGCAGCTGCCTGCTGCAGGTATATTGTTTCTCTACCTCCGCGAAGGCCATGGAGGACAGCAACATCGCAACCACTTGAAATCTCTAAAAAAATGTTATCTCGTCATTCACACACGGTAGTAGGCTAATGATGCATGCAACTGTTGTCTGGTTTCGCTCGGATGTACATTCATCAATGTCATGCGTATAACGAATGCACTTACCACATATAAAAACTGAGTGGAGATATTATTACTATTCACATGCCTATGTAACCGATAAAGGGTGGAGATATTATATCTAAGGACATGGCTGATGCATAGCCCCAGGTGATGCCCCGTAGGCCACGTAGGATAGGATGTAAGGAAAAGTAGGTTGAGATAGAGCAGCGGGATCCTCTGAAGGAGGTTGGTTCTTGGGGAGAAAAAATATGATTGAGTGCATATATAAAGCTGAAAAGGTTGAGGTGTAGAGTAGAGATGCATGTGTAGTGGGAGTCTTTATTTTCTATTCTTTGATGAGGCCTACTAGTTGTAGCTTGCATTATTGGAGAGAAAAAAAAAATCAACGTAGATGCCCCAAGCTACTTTTGGTCATGGGGCATCTGTATCCATTATGCCACCATTGTACATGTCCTTAGAGTTTTAGTTCAGCGGCAGCATCATGGTCAAACAGTTGTGATGCACAAGCGCACATGTGGACGTACGCCTTTCCTTTCCAATGATGTTGTAGTTGGATGGATGTGGTCTCTTCAGCAATCACTTCAGCACTTTAGTTTAGCGGCAGCATCATGGTCAAACAGCTGGATGGATGAAGTTATAACCATAAAAAGGGCATGTTACTTTCAGTCCTGCTGATCTCTGCAGTTAGGGACACACTGAAGTTATAATCATCCCTGCATTTCCTTTATCTCAGCCAGCTTGCCTTTGAAAATTGCAAGTGAATAGTACTCACAGGCGCCATATGCCCACTATTCAGGAAGGGACATGGGCTGGCGAATTACTAAGCATGGAACCGAGGGACATCCTTGCTTCTACCAAATTGTGCTTAGAATAGAGATGACGAGCATGAAAAACAGGCCACCAACCGAGGGGATTTTTTTTGTAGTTACCTTTACATCTTAACATGTTTGACCATGTCAGCAGTCAGCTTACCAGTCATTCAGTATATCATTAGGACCTGGTTCATTTTTTTGGGTACATTTTTCCTTGGTCACAAGTTATTCCAAACTCCAAAGGCTCTTCTCCCCCTTGAACTGAATGAAGATCTGCGGTAGGCTTTCCCTTGAAGCCTTCATGGGATTCAGTTCCCCGTATCTTTTCCCTGTGTCAGTCACAGCTCACAAGGAAGATTCATCGGGCTCACTAAATCAGCCCGTGAAAAAAAGAGTAAGTAATGGGAGCATCACGTTTGGTGAGACAGCTCTCTCAATGGCTCATCTTATATTTATTCACATGCATACCGGCAATAGAACGCATCAAAAGACCCGTCAAACTAACTACCGCCCTTAGATAAATAAAAGTCTGACTTGTAATGACAAGGGAAGCTAGCAGGCTAGGCTGTCGGTGAGGGTGGCGACGGGAGCCAAGAACCAATGATGTGGTGACTGGTGAGCAATTACATGGCATAACTACCCTAGTTTTTCCATGAGCTTCGTGTACGAGCTGCAGAAAAGGCCGACATGGCCTTCACGTAGGGTTGCATGGCCGGATGCCAACCATTTGTGCAGATTACATGAAAATCGAATGCAGTAGAAACTGAACATGATATGGTAGGGTACCTCGAATTGAAATGCATGGAGCAAAGGACAAAGGAAGGGAAATTGCAGGCATGAGATGCATGTTAAATTTGCTGGGCTTCTTGGCGGCGATTTAGTATGTTTCCTTGTAGACGCACGCAAAGGGAGGTACATGAAGTTGCACAACATGTATACTGGATTTTTTTATGATAAACAGGAAGGTTAAGATTAAGATGCTCCAGAATGAAAACGAGGGAATGTCCACAATACCCGGATTTAGTCAGATCCAATTCGAGGGATTTTGTAAGTTCATTAATCAAGCCTTGGCAAAAGAACTTGACAAGTTTCCAACAATTAAAGATCCAGATCACGAAATTGCATTTCAATTATTTGCAAAAGGATATCAATTGCTAGAGCCCTCCATAAAAGAAAGAGATGCTATGTATGAATCACTCGATGAAAAAGTGGTGCCAAAATTTGCATGTACAGTTCAATACTCCAGCCACATACGCTGCACGCATGGTGTGACAGTGTGGCGACGGAGCCATTGGCAGTGACTGGGCGGAGCTGGGGTGCCGCTTTTTTCTAGAAACCTCCTAAATTGTTGATTGAAGCATGTCGTGCAGAAACCTCCATTGTCATCTTCCATCTCCACCTCATCGCTATCATCATGGAAAGACAAGGAAGAAGCGGAAACCATGTACTCCCTCCATTCGGTAATACTAGATGACTCTAGGGGGGCGGAATCGTGAACAAATCAATTTTACAATAAGACCCTTCTGAAATTTGAAATCATTACAATCCAGTACCCAGTTCTCCGTCCGCTCGTCGCGATCCACCGCGGGGAACCTCCGTCCGCCGGCCAGAACCTCGATCTCCCGCCGGCCAGAACCTCGAGCTCCATCCCCAGCACTAGGACCCCGTCGCCGGCGTTAGCTCCTCGGGCTCCCGCACCCAGCACCTCGAGCTCCCCACCTCCGAGTACCTCCAGCTCCATCTCCGGCAACAAGATAGCGCCGGCGACTCCAGCACATCGAGCTCTGTCTCCGCCGCTGCCAGGCTCAGGCGGCGTGGCTCCATCTTCCGCCGCTTCCAGGCTCAGGCGCCGCGGCTCCATCTTCCGCCGCTGCCAGGCTCAGGTGCCGAGCCTCCATCTTCCGCCGCTGCCAGGCTCAGGCACCGCGGCTCCATCTTCCGCCGCTGCCAGGCTCAGGCGTCGGGCCTCCATATTCCGCCGCTGCCAGGCTCAGGCGCCGCGGCTCCATCTTCCGCCGCGGCTCCATCTTCCCCTCCTCCTTGATGTAGCGTGGGCAGGCGTCCCTGCATCTCCACGGCCAGGTTCGTGGCCACATGGGTCATTACAGGCGTCCCTGCATCTCGTCTCTCCATCTACCGCTGCTGCTGCTGCTTCTTGCCTGAGCAGATCAACCAAGTTGTCATTGAGAAAGCTTTTGAACTCCTGAAAATTCTCCTATGTGGGGCGGTAGTGACCACTGTGAGGCCAAATAGCCTGACAACAACGAAGTTCAGGTGGTGTCAGCATGTTGCCTGATAAAACTGGATGTAAAAGTAGATAAGAATTGCTTGCATACCTTCAGAGTCCCATTTTCAGCAACCAGTCTCCCAGCAGCAGAGGTAGCTCCCCCAGCAAGAAAGCTAGAATGCTGAATTTACCTTTCTTCTTGTGCAATTTACAATGGCAAGATTCATATCACACACTGAACTGGCATTTCTACAGATGATTATATTAGGTCTGCCTATATGATGTGTATATTTACCTGACCAACATACAAGGTCTTAGTTGTGCTAAGAACAAAGATCCACTTTGCATCCCTCGGACCGAAGGACGTGTCAATTATTTGTCGGTTCTTCTTGTACAAGAACTTGTTGTCCTCAATTACGACCTCATAGTCCTCCCTTTCCTTCTGCACAGTTTAAACACACTCTGTTAGGCTGATAGCCACCCTATATGCATTGCTATCAGTGACTGTAAACACTACTTACCGGACCGAGGTACTTGATGCACTGGCTGAGAAGTCATGAAGCAAAGCAATAATCCCCTGCAATGCAAGAATTTTAATTGCGTACTCCAGAGCAAGTGCTTGTCCCTTGCTGCTGTAACTATAACCAGGATGAATATACTCTTTCTTTCAGGAAAAGAAAAGTACCTCTATTAGGTTTTGTGTCGACTGTAAAATGGTTGAGAGTGAGAGTTCCGGTTTTGTCGCAGCAGAGAACATCCATTCCTGCCATTTCCTCATTTGCTGACATCCTTTTGGTGATGGCACGCTGCAAAGTTAAGAAAAAATTCAGTATATAACAAGAGCAGTGACACTCATGATGTCATCCATTTTCAACACATTTTTGTCTTTGTAATAATCCTCAATTATTATTTTCATTCTTTATTTGCACAAACTAAAGTAAAGATAAACTGGATGAATGCCTAAAGTTTATTACAGTTTATGACTCTGCTTTTCAACTTGCGTGTCAGAGTGAGCTCAAGTTGTGTCATCGCCACCACTACGATGATGTTTGGTGTTGATCTCAACAGGAGTCCTCGGCAAGATGATGATTGGGAACTTGAAGAACCAGAAGAACAAGAAGAACCAGATTTAAATTGGCTTCCTCAAGAAGAACAATATATGAATTGGACTCCTCAAGAAGAACAAGAAGAACCAGATTTACATTTCATTCCTCAAGAACAAGTACCAGATCTGAATTGAAATCCTCAAGAAGAACAAGAAGAACAAGTACCGGATCTGAATTGGCTTCCTCAAGAAGACCAAGATATGAATTGGACTCCTCAAGAAGAACAAGAAGAACCAAATTTACATTTCATTCCTCAAGAACAAGTACTAGACCTGAATTTGTTTCCTCAAGAAGAACAATATATGAATTGGACTCCTCAAGAAGAACAAGAACAACCAGATTTACATTTAATTCCTCAAGAGCAAGTACCAGATCTGAATTGGAATCCTCAAGAAGAACAAGTACCAGATCTGAATTTGTTTCCTCAAGAAGAAGTACAACTTCAAGGTGTTCAGCATCCAAAAAGCAGAGAACCGACAAATAAGGAAAGATTTGGTGTTTATTTTGCTCTCAAAGTAATGAAGAACAAAGATGGACAAGTAGTGAAAACAGACAAGAAGCTCATTGCCAACCTACTGAAAACAAGCCTAAGCACTGTTAGCAGAATATGGAGAAGAGCAAATCGCCAAATTGCACGAGGGGAGGAAGTTGATGTCTCAACCAAAAGAAAAGTAGAGTTGGTTGTAAGCCGGAAGATCTGGACCTGTCGAGGATGGCGACAATCCCACTAAATAGGCGGAGGACATTTCGAAGTCCAGCAAGGTCTCTGGGTGTAAGCTGCACGACCTTACACGCAAGGTTCGTGTTGGATGAGTTGAGGCGCAACACTAACAAACTGAGGCCCACAATAAAGCCAGCCAACGAGATAGAGAGATTGAGATTTTGCATTTCTATGGCTGAGAACTCCCTGGCCTCATTTCCGGGAATTGGATGACATAGTCTATATGGATGAGAAATGGTTCACTCTGACACAGGAGGAGAACGGCTACTTGCTGCTTCGCGAAGAACCTGATCCCTTACGCACCTTGCATCATAAGGATAGCATCGCGAAGGTGATGTTTCTTGCGGCCATGGCTAAACCAAGATATGGCAATGTTGGTGTCGTCACGTTTGATGGAAAGATAGGCATTTGGGCCTTTGTCATAGAGTCTCCGGCTCAAAGAAGGAGTGAAAATAGAGAAAGAGGGACACTTGAACTCAAATCATTGAAAGTTACAAGAGATGTAATGAGGCTCTATATGTGTGAGAAACTGATCCCAGCTATCCATGACCTGTGGCCTGATGAAGATGAAGAACGTACCATCTTTATCTAGCAAGATAATGCTGCACCGCATCTTAAGCCTAGTGACGAGGTTTTTCGACAGGCCGTAGAACAGACCGGTCTGGATATCAAGTTGATCCAGCAACCTCCAAATAGCCCCGACCTGAATATTCTTGATCTCTGCTTCTTCAGGTCTCTCCAGTCGCATACCGATTGCAGAGCACCTCAGAGCATAAGGGAATTGATAGAAGGCATGGAGGAAGAATATCAAAACTATGATGTCAACACGTTAGCTCGAAGCTTCGTGACACTGCAATCATGCATGAGAGAGATTTTGAGAGAAAAAGGAGGGATAGGCTACAAGATTCCTCACATGCAAAAAGAGCGCCGGCAGCAAGAAGGAAGGCTTCCTATCGCTCTCTCTTTACACGTTGAGCTAGTTGAGCAAACCTTAGCACTTATAGCAGCAGCAGACCTCGAGACAGCAGCAGCAACACCTTTGAAGCAGAGAAAGAGAAAGAGGAGCGGCAGCACCCTCCAAGTAGAGAAAGGGAAAGAAGACCAGCAACATCCTCCAAGCAGCAGTACCCTACAAGCAGTAGCAGCACCACCACCACCTTCGAAGCAGAGAAAGAGAAATAAGAGCAGCAGCACCCTCCAAGCAAAGAAAGGGAAAGAAGCAGAGAAAGGGAAAGAAGACCAGCAACATCCTCCAAGCAGCAGTACCCTCCAAGCACTAGTAGAAAAAGGACCTATTGTCCCGGTTCGTAAGGGCCATTTGTCCCGGTTTTTGAACCGGGACTAAAGTGTCGGTACTAATACCCTAGACCTTTAGTCCCAGTTCTAACATAAACCGGGGCAGATGGGCCTCCACGTGGCCGGTGCGGCGAGCCCAGGCAGGAGGCCCTTTGGTCTCGGTTGGTGGCACCAACCGGGACCAATAGGCAT
>NC_057813.1:615297700-615307682 GCF_018294505.1 Triticum aestivum
GTGTTTCATATATTGTGTTAGCTAGCTAATTAATAGAGAGAAGTATCCTCTCTTATCTTCGTGCTTGGTCGACGCTACATACTATACATATAGAGATGACTAGACATGCTAGCTAGTAAGCAAATGAGGGAAACAGAAGATCGTCATGAACATATGCATACAGAGAGAAGTGATATCGACCACCTCTCCTTCTCTGAGAGATTGATCGAACAACAAGTTTTCGTATATCTATCCGACGCTACGTACTGGCTACATATATACAATATAAGTATCTCTTACAATATAATCTCCTAATTAAAAACGAGCTGATTAGGGTCCACATGGTATTCTCCGTCTTTAGCGATCATGTGGTCAAGAAAGAATGCCGCCAATTCCTCTTGAATTCCTCGCATACGATCTGGTGGTAGGAGTTCATCCCGCATCCGAAATATCTAATTTGAAGAAAGGGGTCAATACATATGAATGAATAAATGAAACTGAACACAAATGATGCTAATAAAATAAAATTGTGAATATTATTATTTACGCACTTCATATTGTTTGTCAGAGTAGCCCCGCTCACAGGTCGTGTGACGGATGGACTCGCAAATGTAGTATCACAGTAATCATTTCCTTGTTCCTGCCACAACCACTTTACAAGAAATAGAGGTCAATCAAACTGATAATTAGCAAGCATGCTAAATGGTATTGATGAAAATAGCGCTTGAATCACTAGAAGATGCATGGAACATGCTACTATAGTACTTACTTTCGGGTGTCTAAATTGCAGCTTATTCGGCAGTCCCGGAGCTTTTGAGGTAAAAATTTTCCAAACCCTGCCAGACAAAGAAAACAATTACTTGATATCAGGAAATGAACAAAGTTGTTGATATGGTGCGATAATGATCGATTTAACTTACTTCTCTAGAATTTCAGCCATGTCCGCATACTCCTTGGGATCTTTTCGTCTCGAGTCTAAAACGGTTACTAGTCCCTACTCAAGCTTAATCTCTAGGAGAACATAGTGGAACCTGCGCATGCATGCATAACTCATCAATTAAATTACTATAACCTCGACTAATAAGGAAAACCGAATATGCACAAGACAGTAACACTCACTTGAATTCGTAAGGGAAGAGAATTATAGCTTTGTTTTGATTTAATACAAACGATTGTAGCAGCTTGGCCTCGGTATCTTTGGCCTGAGATTCAACCATATATGCATCTATGAGATTTGTGTTAATGAACCCAATATCACCTATTTGTCTTTTCTTCAATTTGGCGATCTTCAATCTGCATAATATAGTGAGGATAATTAAAAATACATGCAATGAAAGAGCTGACATATATATAGAGACTTAATGACAGAAGTAGTACTACTTACAGGCAGTAGCAAGTGATCATCAATTTATCGAGGACCTTTAGATTGAAAAACGCAAAGAACTCCTCAAATGGAACATTCAACAGTTCAATTCCAACGAGGTCATGCTCCTCTCTAACTCTCAGCGTCAAAATATTCCTCCCCTTAGACTCTCTGCAGGTTTTCATGTACCAATCATGGAATCTGAACATCATCGTTGGTAGAGATCTTTCATCTTTGACGAGAGGCTTACCGTACACGTATTTCTATTCGTCCATCTCCAAGAAATCATAATGTACATCGTCGGGTAGGTAATCTTCAAGATTGTTATAACCGGGCACCATCCCGCCCGGAACATTAGCGACGATATCGCTAGACACCTGGAGTGGGGGAACGATTGGTTTGCTTGTTCGCCGAGCTGGGCAACTTTTTTCCCAGCTCATCGTTGACCACTAATAGTACTTCCCGACCGCGACGCTTCCATAAATGATTTTGTAAGAATGCGCTCATAGTTGCCTTTCGCCGGAGACTTTGGTGGTTTCTTCAGGGCAGCCAGAGTACGCTTCACTTTTACCGGATCTATCTTCTCCTCTGGAGGTGGATGTTTCTTTGCTTTCACCCCTTCAAAGAAGTTCTTCACTTCGGCTTGCATGATCTGCGTGTTTTCCTCCATGGTCCTCTCGTATGGTAACTTCTCTGGAGTCTTGAGAGAAGGACCGAATTTGTATTGCCTCCCGGCTCTGGCTGTGCTGCTAGACACCGGAGCAGATGAAGCGGCTGCGGCTGTCTTTCCTTTCTTACGAGGCGGAAGAGAAGGACTACGACGCGTCGGAGCAGCCGAAGCGACGGTGGGTCTCTTGATCCTCCCTTGTTGACGAGGCGGAGAAGGAGGAGGCTGCCTGCTCGGGCGCGCCGGCGCAGGCGAAGAAGGAGGCGGAGTGCCGCCACGCGTCGGAGAAGGAGGCTGAGTGCCCTGATCACTCGTCGGAGGAGGAGGCGGATTGCCCTGACTCACCGGAGGAGGAGGAGGAGGAGGCGGAGGCTTCCAGTTCGGAAGGTTGATGAGCTCCTTCTGCCATGGGCATGGAGTCTTCAGAGAAGAACCAGCCGAATCTACCCTTCACCCGTAGGGTGGTCAAGCTCAAGGTCCTCAAATCCGTCCGTTATTTGATCCACCATCACCCTAGCATATCCTTCTGGAATCGACTGGCCCTGGTAGTTTGCGCCAGGTTCATTAGGTAAAACAGAGCCAACAGCCGCCTTGACTTTCAATGTCATCCATCGTGCCATAAGGTGGCAATGTTGAGACTCCGTGATAGCATCCAAGGGGTAGCTAGAAGTAGCCGTGAAGACAGGCTCCAGCTGCTGAGTCTGCTCGGTGGAAGCCACGCTGCTTCTCCGCTGAGATGGTGGGGTAGCTTCAGGGGAAGCTTCGGCAGGTGGTTTGCTGCGATCTGCTTCTCGTTCCTCTAGCCCTTGTACCCTTTCGTGCAGCACCTGCAGTTGGCTATGCTCCAGTTTCTTCCTCCTCTCCTGGGTTTTGTAACCCCCTGCGTACGGAAACCCAGCCTTCCACGGAACGGAGCCTGTCGTGCCTCGTGTCCGTCCAGGGTGCTCAGGATTCCCGAGGGCCATTGTGAACTTGTCCTTCTCTCTGTCTAGAACGAACGTCCCTTGCTGCGCTTTCTCGATATACTCCTGAAGCCTCGTGACGGGTATTCGCAGTTTCTCTTCCATCCAAACGCACTTCCCTGATACAGGGTCCAAGGTTCCGCCAACCCCGAAGAACCAAGTCCGGCAATGGTCTGGCCAGTTCAATGTCTCTGGTTCGACCCCTTTAGCAATCAGGTCATTCTTAGCCTTGTCCCACAGAGGTCGGGCTTTGAGGTAGCCACATGACCCAGTGCGATGGTGATGCTTCTTCTTCGCAGCATTTTTCTTGTTTATCGCTGACATCTTCTTACTCTTTTCCGATGTCTTGTGGGCCACAAATGCGGGCCAGTGATCTCTGATCTTCTCATACTTTCCGGTGAATTCTGGTGTCTTTTCTTCATCGACAAACTCTGTTTTCAACTCATTCTTCCACCTCCTGAATAGTTCTGCCATCTTCTTAAGAGCATGAGACTTGATCAATTGCTCTTTAACTGGTTTCTCCAGATCCTCTTCTGGCGGTAGGGTGAAATTTGCCTTAAGCATTGTCCAAAGATCTTCTTTCTGCATATCGGAGACATAAGACACCTCAGGGTCTTCATTCTTAGGCTTTAACCATTGGTGGATACTGATCGGGATCTTGTCCCTAACAAGAACCCCGCACTGAGTACAAAATGCATCCCTTTTCCGGATGGGTTCAAGCGGCTTGCCATCGCGCGCGATTGCTGTGATCTCAAACCTTTCATCCGAGCACAACTTTTTCTTCGGGCCTCGTTTCTTTACCGAAGTTGTACTCGATCCGGAGGGCTAGAGAAAAGAAGAAAGACGACAGTTAATTAATATGTGTACATACGAAAACAATGAATGCATCAATTAGCTAGTCAGCATAGGCTTAACTAATATATATACCTGGCCGGACTCGGTTCGGTCACCGGAGCCGTCATCATGTTCTCCTTGTTGTACCGGCATTGGGTCGCCGGAGCCATCATAATCATAGTCTTCTTCTTCACCCTGTCCTTCCAGACCATCAGTGTCGTTGAGAAACGACAAGACGGCATCACTTCCTTTTGCGATTATGTCCCCCAACATCGCTTATGTTGCTTCGTCTCAGGGGTTCTCCATAGTTTCTGCAAATATTTACAATATAGCAATTATTATTCAAACATGACAGATGGATATATTAGTGGCAAACGTAGAACTAGCTAGCTAATCACAATAAGGATTTGGGGTGGCCTCAGCAATGCTTCAAGGGTTTGGTGTGGCCTCGAGAGAGTTTATCGGGTAGGGGCGCGGCGGGAGGGGGGGTGGAGACCAACATCATTTTTTTTCTAGGGTTTGGGTGTCCTCGAGAGTTTTGGTCGAGCGAGAGGGCCGGGGGTGCTCCCGTGGTATAAATTATCGCGGTCGAGAGGGGGTATATATATCGACTGCCCCTCATGTCGAAGTTATCGGGGAGGGGGTTATTTTGACAACGATGACATACATACATGGGAAGGGGGTATATCGACCCCCCCCCCGCTCATGTTGAAGTTATCGGGAAGGGGTATATCGACAACGACATACTCGATAAAAAAATAAGAAGACGAAGAAGAAATAAAAAGAGGAGAAGAAGAAAGGAATAGAGGAGAACATCAAAGAAAAAAAAGAAGAAAAAAAGAGGAGAAGAAGAAAGGAATAGAGGAGAAGAAGAAAACCTTTTTTGTTCTTCTCCTCTATTCCTTTCTTCTTTTCCTCTTGTTTTTCTTTCTTTTTTCCTCCTCTTATTTATTTCTCCTCTTCTTCCTCTCCTCTTCTTCTTTCTTCCTCTTCTTATTTTATTTTTTCCTATCCTTCTTTTTCTTCTTCTTCCTTCTTAATATCACTTAGCAACTTTGGCAACGATAGGGGGGGTGCTCGCGTGGTCTAAAATCGGTCTATGCCCGATAGAAAATTCTAAAAAAATTTACATATATGATCCCTCGTAATCCCCGCCTCTCTCATGAACAAAAAAAATCTATGAATAAAAACATCATGTTCTATGAACAAAAAATATCATATTTCATCCACATCCATGCATACATCATATATGTGATCATCTATGAAGAAGAACATCATATTCTATAAAAAAATCATCATATATATGTATGAACAAAAACAATTATGATAACAAGCATATATATCATCATATATATGAAAAAACAAGCATATACATGAAAAAACAAGCATATATATGAAAAAATGCTAGGGAGGGCGCCGGCCGGACCAAGGTGAGGAGGAGCGCGGAGTCGGTGGCGAGGACGGTGACGGGGCAGTGGGCGCGCACTCGGGGTAGGGGGCGACGGCGACGCCGACGACGGGGCGGGCCGGGGCAGCGCGCGTCGGGGCAGGGGAGCGGGCTGTGACGCCCCCGATTCAATCGTACACTAATCATGCACGCAAACATGTACGATCAAGATCAGGGACTCACGGAAAGATATCACAACACAACTCTAAAACATAAATAAGTCATACAAGCATCATATTACAAGCCAGGGGCCTCGAGGGCTCAAATACAAGTGCTCGATCATAGACAAGTCAACGGAAGGAACAATATCTGAGTACAAAGATAAGTTAAACAAGTTGCCATAAGATGGCTAGCACAAACTGGGATACAGATCGAAAGAGGCATAGGCCTCCTGCCTAGTATCCTCCTAAACTACTCATAGTCGTCGTCAGCAGCCTGCACGTAGTAGTAGGCACCTCCAGTGTAGTAATCGTCGTCGACGGTGGCGCCTGGCTCCTGGGCTCCAACGTCTAGTTGCGGCATCCGAGAAGAAGAGAAAAACGGGGAAAAAAGGGAGCAAAGCAACCGTGAGTACTCATCCAAAGTACTCGCAAGCAAGGAGCTACACTACATATGCATGGGTATATGTGTAAGGAGGCCATATCAGTGGACTGAACTGCATAATGCCAGAATAAGAAGGGGATAGCTAGTCCTATCGAAGACTACGCTTTTGGCAGCCTCTGTCTTGCAGCATGTAGAAGAGAGTAGATTGAAGTCCTTCAAGTAGCATCACATAGCATAATCCTACCCGGCGATCCTCCCCTCGTCGCCCTGTGGAAAAGCGATCACCAGGTTGTCTGTGGAACTTGTCTGGGTGTGTTTTATTAAGTATCCAGTTCTAGTTGTCATAAGGTCAAGGTACAACTCCGGGTCGTCCTTTTACCGAGGGACACGGCTATTCGAATAGATAAACTTCCCTGCAGGGGTGCACCACATAACCCAACACGCTCGATCCCATTTGGCCGCACACACTTTCCTGGGTCATGCCCGGCCTCGGAAGATCAACACGTCGCAGCCCCACCTAGGCACAACAAAGAGGTCAGCACGCCGGTCTAAATCCTATGCGCGCAGGGGTCTGGGCCCATCGCCCATTGCACACCTGCACGTTGCGTGGGCGGCCGGAGAGCAGACCTAGCAACCTCCATTACAAAGGAAGTTGCGTTAACGCAGTCCAACCCGGCGCGCGCCGCTCAGTCGCTGACATCACGAAGGCTTCGGCTGATACCACGACGTCGAGTGCCCATATCTTTCCTGCATAGTTGGTTAGTGCGTATAGGCCAGTGGCCAGACTCAGATCAAATACTAAGATCTCGTTAAGCGTGTTATTATGAAGTAACCGCGGACGCTGACCAAGGCCAGGCCCACCTCTCGCCTAGGTGGTCTCAACCTGCCCTGTCGCTCCGCCACAAAGTAACAGTCGGGGGCCGTCGGGAACCCAGGCCCACCTCTATCGGGATGGAGCCACCTGTCCTTCCAGCCCCCACATCGGAATCACTTGCGAGTACTCAACGAGCTGACCCGACTTTAATCACCATCTGTATAGCATGTATATATGTATAGTATATACCCGTGATCACCTCCCAAGTGATCACGACCCGATAGTATAGCAAGGCAGACTGACAAGAATGTAGGGCCAATGATGATAAACTAGCATCCTATACTAAGCATTTAGGATTACGGTATCAACGACTATAGCAACAATGACAGGCTATGCAACAGAATAGGAGTAACCGAACAGTAACATGCTACACTACTCTAATGCAAGCAGTATAGAGAAGAATATGTGATATCTGGTGATCAAGGGGGGCTTTGCCTGGTTGCTCTGGCAAGGAGGGGTCATCTTCGGTGTAGTCGAACACACGGACATCGGCACCGGTCTCAGAGTCTACCGAAAAGAAGTAACGAAGGGGGAACACATTAAATAACAAAGCAATCAAATGTAACACAAAGCAAGATGCGGCAATATGCGATGCTAGGTTTGTCCTGGCACGGTAGTAGGTGATACCGACGAAGGGGGGAAACATCCGGGAAAGTATCCCCGGTGTTTCCGTTTTCGGACAGATGAACCGGAGGTGAAATGTTGTAGGTTCACTATGCTAGGGACACGTGGCAGACGAACGGGCTGCGTATTTGGATTCATCTCGGCGTTTTGAGCAACTTTCATGTACCAAGTTTTTCTATGCGAGCTACGGTTTATTTATTATTAATTTTTAAAGTTTAAAAATCATTTTCTAATTTATTATCATTAATTAATTCGAAATTAGTATTATCGCATCAGCATGACGTCAGCGTGACGTCAACAGTCAACAGAGGTGTTGACTGGTCAAACAGATGCGTGGGTCCCGGCTGTCATTGACTGATTAGTTAACTAACAGTTAATTAGGTTAATTAGTGATTAGACTAATCTAATTATGATTAAATTAATTAATTAGTTAATTACATTTAATTTTATTTTTATTCTTTTTTTAATCTCCTTTTTATATAAAATCGTTCTGGGGCTAGGCCCCACATGTCATAGGCCCTAATGGCCATAGCGGGTTCGGGCGCTGGCGAAACGGGGCGGGCGCAGGCGCACCTGAATGGGGGCTCGCTCGCAGGGGCGTGCAGCGGAACGAGGCCGCAAGGCCGTGCGCGGCTGGCGGCACCGGCGGTTGGGCGGCTGCAGCGAGGGGGGCCAGGGCATGGTCCGGGCGAGCGGCGGGGCGCTGAAGGCGAGGGGAAGCAGAGCGGGGAAGGCGGCCATGGTGGGCGCACACGGGGAGGGGCACGTGCGAGGCACGGCCACGGTGGGCGCGCACAGGACGTCAGTCCAGTCGCGGCGCGGGAAGGAGGTCGCGGCCACGGGGTAGCATCGGGCGGACTATGAGTGCGGGGAGAGGACGAGAGGCTGAGGGCCTCACCGGGGTTGTAGGGGTTCGGGCAGCGGTGCTCGGAGAGGAGGTCGAAGACGACGTTCCGGCGGGGAGGAGATCCGACGAGGACGACGGGGCGACGGCGATTCGGGGAAGACGGTGAGGGGCTCCGGCGGCATGGTCCTCATGCGACGGGGCAAGGTAGCTCCGGGCGGGGTCCCGCGTCAGCGTGGTCATGGACGGGCGGTGGGGCGCCGCTGGGGCGACAGGAGGGGCCGGCTCCGCGAGGGGGGTGACGGCGATGTCGAGGCGGCGATGGAGCGATGGGATCAGGGGGGGTGCCCCGATCCAGATCGGGGAAGGGCGAGAGGGAGGAGTGGGACAAGGGGGAGGGAGTGGGTGTTAGGGTTTCGGTCAGTGGACCGAGAGGGTTAAGTGGTGGTGGGGATGGGCCGGCCTGTTCGGCGGCTGGGCCGGCCATCTGGGCCAAGGCCCAGTGTGGCCGGGGGGTTGGCCTCCTTTGTTTCTTTTTTGTTTGTTTGTTAGTTTGTTGTTTTTTATTCTATTTCTTTTCTGTTGTATTTTATTTAGTTTCATAAAATTTAGAAACGACAACTAATTTAGTGCTATTAAATAGGTCACGGCCCCAAATATTTTGGCACTCTAAATAAGGTATTTTGCAATTGCTTATTATTCTAAAAGCATTTTAGATAATTGTCTTATCATTGTTTTAATTAACTTAGTGCATTTAAATATTTTATTAAAGATGATTTCTTCACCATCATTTATTATGGATTATTTGACACATTAGGAACAATTTAGTTTTGACTTTTGAAAACTTTAGCTGTTTTGACTTTAACTCAAATTTAAATTTGGATTGGTTCTGAACTAACGTGAGATTAGCAACAATAATCGAGGTGACATGGCATCATTACCAGAGGGTTACTGTAGCTTGATTACCCGGGCGTCACACGGGCGACGGCGACGACGGGGGTGACGGCGACGGCGACGGCGGGGACGGCGGGCGGCGTTGGGGCAGCCTGGCGGTGTCGATGTCGTAGGCGTCGTCAGGGCGGCAACTGCGAGATGAGAGTGAAAATTTACTAAATGTGAACTTATATAGCAAAGACTTTAGTCCCGGTTGCCGCCACGAACCGGGACTAAAGGTGAGCATTAGTCCCGGTTGATGCCACCAACCGGGAACAAAGGCCTCTTTTCAGCAGCCCAAAGGGCGGGAAGTAGAGGGCTTTGGTCCCGGTTGGCGGGACTAAAGGGGGGTCATTGGTACCGGTTGGTACCACCAACCGGTACCAATGCACCCCTTTAGTCCCGGTTGGTGCCATCAACCGGGACTAAAGGCCTTGCGCTGGCGCGGTGCGGTGGGATGTTTAGTCCCATCTCACTAGCTGAGAGGGGCGCGTAGTGGTTTATAAGCCCCACTGCCGCACCCCTCTCGAGCTCCTCTCCATTGCAGGCTTACGAGCCTAATTGTGATTGCTATGCCTGATGGGCCTACTGGGCCTTCTGCGGGCCTGAATCTTGGCCCATGGATCGGTTTCTAGTCGTATTCAGGCCGTGGTGGCCTAGTAGCTGGCAATTTTTTTATTTTTCCAAGTTTTTTGTTTTCTTTTTTGCTTTATTTATTTTGTTTTGTTTCTACTTACAACAAAATACTTAGTTTTTTATTTTATTTTGTTTCTAATTACTTATTTATTTTATTTTATGATAATTCTTTTTGCTATTAAAGTTTCTAACAAAAAACAGTTCTTTATGAAAATTCTTTTTGCTTTTAATGATTTTGAACAGAAAATACGTTGATAATTTTAGTTGCATCAATTT
>NC_057813.1:615307992-615312192 GCF_018294505.1 Triticum aestivum
GAGCTATAAGACCATGAAATCGAAAAGCATTTGAAATGAACTCTGAAAAGGTTCCAAGTTGGCATGGTATCATCATTTCACCCACATAGCATGTGCGAGAAAGTAGAGAGGGTTACGACAAAAACTGGATGCACTTCGTGTATAAAACGGATAATCTATTTCGAAGTATTAGGGTTTCCTACGGAAACTCGTCTGCTACAAAGGGATTTCATTTTTCGAACTTATTTGAACTCCATAGTTTTTGTGTGTTCAAAATGCACCATTCAAAGCCACATCATCAATTTACAACCCTTTGTGACTACATTTGCTATTTTTCATGCATTTACTGATTATTTTGAGCTATAAGGCCATGAAATTGAAACGCATTTGAAATGAACTATGAAAAGGTTCCAAGTTGGCATGGTATCATCATTTCACCCACATATCATGTGCGAGAAAGTAGAGAGGGTTACGGCAAAAACTGGATGCACTTCGTATACAAAACGGACAATCTCTTTCGAAGTATCAGGGTTTCATACGGAAACTCGTCTGTTACATAGGGATTTCATTTTTTTGAACTTGTTTGAACTCCATAATTTTTCTATGTTCAAAATGCATCATTCAAAGCCACATCATCATTTTACAACCCTTTCTGACTACATTTGTTGTTTTTCATGCATTTATTGATTATTTTGAGCTATAAGACCATGAAATTGAAATGCATTTGAAATGAACTCTGAAAAGGTTCCAAGTTGGCATGGTATCATCATTTCACCCACATATCATGTGCGATAAAGTAGAGAGGGTTACGACAAAAACTGGATGCACTTCGTGTACAAAACGGACAATCTCTTTCGAAGTATCAGGGTTTTCATACGAAAACTCATGTGTTACAAAGGGATTTCATTTTTTGAACTTGTTTGAACTCCATAGTTTTTCTGTGTTCAAAATGCATCATTCAAAGCCACATCATCAATTTACAACCCTTTCTGACTACATTTGTTATTTTTCATGCATTTACTGATTATTTTGAGCTATAAGACAATGAAATTGAAAAACATTTGAAATAAACTCTGAAAAGGTTCCAAGTTGGCATGGTATCATAATTTCACCCACATATCATCATTAATAGAAGTTAATCATCACATTAAAACCAAAGTACATGCATAGTTCTCATTGAACAACATATAGCTCTCTAGAGCATCTAATTAAACCATACATTGAAATTATGTAAAACATTTCAATGCAACAACAAATGCGATCATAATCGCAACCAAGGTAACAACTGATCCAACTGCATAATGATACCAACCCTCGGTATGAATGACATAATTTTAATCCTTTTAATCTTCAACCGCATTACATCCATCTTGATCTTGTGATCATCGACGACATCCGCAACATGCAACTCCAATATCATCTTCTCCTCCTCAATTTTTCTTATTTTTCCTTCAAGTAATTGTTTTCTTCTTCAAGTAAATTTAACCTCACAATAGGGTCGGTTGGAATTTCCGGTTCCACAACCTCCTAGATAAATAAAATCTATGTCACGTTGGTCGGCATAATTGTCATAAACAATAAATGAACCAAATAGTTATGAAAAGATAATATGTACCACATCTGAATCATAGACAGGACGAGGGCCGACGGGGGCGGATACCAAAACCATCGCACTATATAAAAACAAGGAATAATAAAAGTAAGAAAATTAGACAAGTATCTATCTGAAGTAAGAATTTTTTTTCAGAAAGAAGATAAGAACAAGAGGCTCACCACGGTGGTGCCGACGACGAGATCGGTGCGGGCGATCGACGGCTGTGAAGACGGGGACGGGACGTGATGGACCGCTAAACCTAGACAAATCTCGGGGAAAATGGAGCTCGGAGGTTAAGTTTCGAGAGGAGAAATATTAACTAGTGTGGCTCGGGCATTTCATCGAACACCTCATGTGCATAGGAGGTGAACTAGAGCACCCAAATGCCCTCCCCTCGCCGGCTTGAAAAAACAGAGCACTGTGGAGTGCTCTGCCCCGGCGATGGGTATATATAGGCAAATTATTTGTCCCGGTTCGTGGCACGAACCGGGACTAAAGCCGCCCCTTCTACACCGGTTCAAGGCATGAACCGATACCAATGGTTGTGGGCCAGGAGCGCGACCCATTGATCCCGGTTCGTGCCTAAAACCGAGACAAATGGATCCAGACAAACCAGGACCAATGCCCTCGAGGCCTTGGCCGGACCCCTGGGCTCATGTACCGGGACTAATCCCCCCCATGGGTCCCGGTTCGTGAGGAACCGGGACTAATGGGCTGGCCAGGCCCGAACGATAGCCCTGTTTTTTACTAGTGAAGCGGCACCACCTTCTAAGAAGAGAAAGAGAAAGAAGAGCAGCAACACCCTCCAAGCAAAGAAAGGAAAAGAAGCAGGGAAAGGGAAAGAAGCAATTTCGTGCGTCCTTGCAAAGGTTGTGTTCAGCAGGATAATGGAAGCAGTTGGTAGGCCAGTAATGTGTTAAATTTCACACAAGCATTTCCATTGTTGATGACCGGGAAGAGCATAGGATACGAGCACAGGATAAGAGCACAGATTGTCTGTAAACTCCAACAGATCTTATTACTATATATGAAAGGAAAGGATGATGCAATTTTTGTTAGCAACCACTAGTAGAAAAAGGGGCTAATCTGAGACACATTAGTGCCGGTTTGATTTTGAGCCGGCACTAATGTGTCCATTAGTGCCGGTTCCAACGGCTAGGCAGGCGGACATCATTAGTACCGGTTCGTGGGCAACAATTAGTACCGGTTCATGCCACGAACCGGTACTAATGATGTTGTGTCAGGCCGTGGGCCCCACGAACTCCTTTAGTACCGGTTCATGTCATGAACCGGTACTAGAGTTTCTTATTAAGCTGATTTTTAGTCCCACCTCGCTAGGAGAGAGGCAGTAGGAGCTGTTTATAAGCCGTGAGTGAAGAGACGATGGAGAGGTGCAATGCTCACCTGCAGCTTGCTTAGCTTCAAGCCTTTCGGAATAGAATAGATTGCACGGAGCTGTGTGCAGTGTAGTCTACCCTGTTCCGAAAGGCTTGAAGCTAACTAACGAGCCTTGCGCCTTTTTTTATTTTTAATAACTTATTAGAACTCCGGACTTCTTGTGTTACAAAAAAAACTGGCACTTCATTTTTTTAACTTATTACAACTTCAGACTTTTTTGCGTTCAGTACGCACCATTCTAAGCCACGTCATCAATTTTCAACCCTTTCTGACATCATTTGCTCCCCTAGCACAAACTGGACAATATCTTTCGAAGTATCAGGGTCGGTTTCAGACGAAAGAGTAGAGAGGGTCACGGCAAAAAAGAAAAAACTATATAAAAAATTACTCAAAAATAAATAGAAGAAACCAAATATAGCAGAAAAGAAAAAACTATATATAAAGAAGAAGAAGCAGAAGAAGAAGAAGAAGAAGATGATGATGATGATGAAGAAGAAGAAGATGAAGAGGAAGAGGAAGAGGAAGAAGAGGAAGAAGAGGAAGAGGAAGAGGAAGAAGAAGAAGAGGAAGAGGAAGAAGAAGAAGGAGAATGAGAAGAAGAAGAAGGAGAATGAGAAGAAGAATAAGAGGAAGAAGAAGAAGAGGAGGAGGAGGAGGAGGAGGAGGAGTAACTATATAAACAAATTACTCAAAAATAAATAAAAGAAAATAAATAATGCAGAAAAGAAAATAATTTATAAAAACATGTTGGGGCGCTGCCCGGTGGGCCTGCCAGACCTTGGGTGTGCAAATACATGCCCAGTAGGGCCAGCAGGCTCACAGGGCAGCGCGCCCTAATTAGGCCCAAAACTCTGCTATATAGAGGAGTTCGAAAGGGCAGCCGCGGCTGGGTTTATAAACCAGTGCGGCTGCCCTTCGCTCGGCGAGGTGGGACTAAACGTAGCGCACTGCGGGGTGGCAGCGCACAGGCATTAGTACCGGTTGGAGCCTCCAACCGGTACTAATGTGTTGCCCTTTAGTACCGGTTGTAGACACCAACCGGTACTAAAGGCCCATGTTTCCCGTCGCTTGGGCTGGCCAAAATTAGCCTTTAGTACCGGTTGGAGCCACCAACCGGTATTAACGGCTCATCCTATATATATGGCACTTACGAAAATTCAGTTATCGTCGCCAGTTAGTTCCACTTCTCGCGCGCGCGAGTCTCGATCTCGACGAGCCGACGCCGCCGC